>NC_136809.1:19071783-19234283 GCF_951216825.1 Electrona antarctica
TTTTATTACACACAACTTCTGATGGCTGGTAGGGGCGAAAACCCTTTTCCTTCTTATTGGGAAATTCCAACCTACGACCCTCGATTTGTCTTGAGCGATCACTCATAAGCCAGCATCAGGTGTAGTCTTTTTTCGTGGTTTTCTCCTCCACGCAAATGTTCTCCTCTCCTTATGTTTCTGTCACAAGTTGTGGCATGGCATTTTAGTCTTTTTTCCCCATGGTGGGCCCAGTATTTCGTCTTTATCCGGCTCCCATCGCTGTCACTGGGGGGTGACTGCGGGGATGGAATGCGTGTGGGCCTTGTAGGGACGTCTGGAGTCTCTGGACGGACATGATGATGTGGCTTGGCTCTCATTGGTGTCACTGGCCCATGTGACATATTTATATGTCTGTCAGGTTTTCTTAGAGGGAGAACAACTTGCAGGTAATTTTGTTCACTTGAATTATTTCCACCGTGGTTAAAAAGGTGGTTATACAAAATTCATTTCAATATTATTATTATTATTATTATTATTTTACATTAATTGTCTTCAGCTTCAGCTTGTTATGTAGACAGCTCTAGAATTGCACTTTATGTAGTCATAGCACTTTATAGTACACATGTATAATATATTATATAGTATAGTATGTATAGTTTACATAGATACTCCAATGTTACGTTCTTAGTTTATGCATGATTCATGATAACTACTTTTTATACATGTGATGTATGCCATGCTTTTTGTTATTGCTTAATGTAAGTCGCTCTGGATTAAGAGCGTCTGCTAAATGCCTAAATTGTAATTCATATAACACTAGACTGACGTCACTGTATGTGTGTACATTTACCCATCATACAAACCCAAATCCTTTCAGTGCTTTCTCTGGTTGTCTTCATTTGTTTGTTTGTTTTTCCCTTGTTCAAACACATCTCCTGATATGTTTCTCTTAATTTATTGGATTTCAGAGCTGGAAAAAAAAACAAAACAACACACTACCCCTATTCTAAAACATTTGTTCTATACTTTTCCCCAGATGATAATACATAATTAGGAATTTATTAAGATCTATCTTGATCACAGTTGATCACAATCTTTCACAGTCTGATTTATGGTTAACTCCCTCTCTTATGGTTATTAGCTACATTGACAGGTTACACATTATTGCATCTTTACACTGTATTTCATCACTACTAGTATCCTCCTGTCAATATAAATATTTCAATAATGTATGAGATCGTGTGGGAGTTCTTACCTTGTCGATGCAATGTCTATAGATACTCATTTTTCCCTTTGTCCTTCCTCCTGTAATTGCATTGTATCACAACACTCTTCCTAGACGAGTTATTCTAAGTTTTTAGTGAGTTAGTCAATATCGCCATATTAACCATGCCATGCACACTGGGAAAGGAAGATATTCATTAAATTGTCAACACATTTAGACCATCTCATTGATTCACCATCCAGTCCTGGAAAGTAGGAAAGAACAATTTTCATTAGAATTACTTCACCTAAAAATAACACTGTTGTACACAGTGATACCTTAAAACATTTTACTTACTTATAGGCCTACTCGATAAACATCACATTCCACACATACCCGGGCCATTCATTCTCCACACTTGCCACTGCGTAGGTCTTCATTCTACTTCGCTCCATATCACACCAAATCTGTGTAGTGGCCTAACCCATAGGTCGCCACTTGACCCCCGGCTGGGCCCCACCTGTCTGCGCTTTTAACAAGTCATTGAAAGCGGGGTTGTCTAGTGGCACACCACAGTGCTTCTGAAAGCAGTTCTCCAGTCTATTCCTGTAGGTGTCACAGGTTTCATCAGGCCATTGCTTAGTGCTGTGAATTTTTTTCCAATCAGTGGGTACTGGAAATGCTGCTTTGATGCTGTCAAAAAGACCACCGTGATTCAGCAGCTGTCCAGTGACAATGTGATTTTGTGCTCCATTCACATCAAAATGTTCCCTGAGATGTAGCCATTTTAATCCAAAGACTTTGCGAAATACAGATTCGAGCATTCTTGCCGATGGCTCATACATCTCAATCAAGTCTAACACAGCTGCACACCAGCGCTCCACGTTGACTTTGTGGTCTGGAAGGTCCTTCATGATGTCTTTCAGTTCATCAGGTGTCCCGCGTCGCTGCACATGTACTGTTGAAGAATATGTGTCTATTTCTGAGTGCTGTGCCCCAGTCCCCCGATGAGGATGAGGTTCTGGATATGGAATGAATGGAAATAGCTTCCTTGGACAAAGTCTCTGTGACACCTGCTCCCCCCTGTCCTTGATTGTTTTGTGACACCTGCTCCCCCCTGTCCTTGATTGTTTTTGAGGGGTTCAGGTTGTTCATGGTTGTTGCTGTTGTCTGCGGGCTGTTCCTTGGGTGTAGTAACAGTCAGTTGTGTGTCTCCGCTGTGGTTTTGCAGTATTTTATAAATATTTAAATATAGTGTAGTACTTGAGTGAAAAAACTTCCCCATGTGTAGTCTAGTCTCCCCTGTACCTGTATCTGACTTACTGCTATTACTACTGGTTTGAGTGGAACCAACTCTTCACAAGCAGTACGTGTTCTGTTACTGTAAACAGCAAAATAGGCGACATGAGGCCAGGTCCTTTGAAATAACATTAATTTACTCATCAGATCTTTCAGACAAATGTGGGCCCGCAATTCTACTCGGTACATCTACAATTTGACATGCAATCTAAAATGCCGTAGAGGTTTTGTTTGTTTATTGTTTCAGCAGCCTACTGAATGTAGTTTTAGAGGTTTGACAATATGTCGCCATAGACTCAAGAATAAATTATGTTCCAATGCTTAAAATGAATTTGAATTAAATTATATGAATTTGAATTAAATTATGTTCAACTTAAACTATACTTCATAAACTATACACTTCTTAAACTATACATGTCCCCCCTCTGAGCACTTCTGTCGGATATAGATAGAATTTATCCATAGAATTGCTCATAATTGCTAGAACCATCGCTTTACTTTAAACATTTTTAATATTACCTAAGCTATTTAACAGCATCAACATCCTATTAACACTAAGCTATTTTACCCTATTCGTCACTTCCTCCTGCCAGTCTATCTATAATTGAAACAACGTGCTAGGTATGTTTTGTGCACGCAGATCTGCTATTTTTAAAAATCCTTTTCTATCTTTCGGTACATTTTTTTTTCCCTAACTTCAAATAAAATGATCTCACATCTATAAAGAAATAAACTAAGGATAAACACATCTAGGAATACATTTTGAAAAACACACACTAACAATAAACTTTCTCCGGTAAGTAGGAAAGCCGACTTGGTTAAATGGTTTTTAACTGTTAAATCTTGCTCATTGAAAATAGCTGATCCACGGGTTCACTCAACTGATTTCTTAAATAAAATGCTAGTATTTACATGACTCGTAACTTAAAATAGTATGTACATAATGTTCTCTTTGTTAAAATAGTATTTACATGACTCTGCTGTATATGGTTTACACTATTATTGATATATTTATTGATATATAAATAAACACCATGATCAACTAGACATTCAAATTGAACCTCATAGCTTATCATACAAATGTGTATGCGTCTTAATTAATTGACCAGTATGCTTGCTGCTTGATTGTTTGATGGAAAGTCCAGATAATAAAAATCCTTCCTTCTAAAGTCCTCCTCCGTCACATTATTGCATGGACAAGTCCCTGTCTGAAACAAGGATGCCGGCTGGAAGCGACAACTGTTTACTGAACTGTGGAGTATGCTGCACTTTGTAAAAATGGCAAAATATAACTCCTAACGTTGTTGAAGTGGGACACATATATCCCCCTGACTTATTTACAAAATCATTCCTGCATCCCAGGACTCATTTACTTTTAAAAATTACTCTTCTAAGAAATTAAAAAATGACTGGACACATCTAGAATCAATTAAACACATCTATAGTTAAATTAGAAGATAGTAAACACATCTAGTTAAATTCAGGAAGAAATTTTAGGAAGATAGTAGAGCATTGACAATCTATTTACATCACTGCTTGGAATCAAAAAGTGAAATGCCTGACCCCGTTCTCTAGCTGATTAAAGCAGATAGGAGTACAGGCCTATTAGTTAAATGTTGACAACAAAAATGAGTCAACAGGGCATTTGCCATGAGTGTGAATTATCCAACTATTAGGGGACCTTCTCTTGCCCCCCCCCCCCCAAACACTGATGCCTGTCAATCACACTGCTACTCTGAAGTGAGGGGTGCAAATGGACACCTGGTTGGCGTAAGTGACATGTCATGCTGTGAAACTCTCCTTAAATTAGAAAAACTAAACTGAACGGAAACTGAACAATATGAGCCCCCACTGTTATTTTAACAGCTGTGATCGGGCTATTTCTGCGGACAAGTTTACATTTTGCGTGTCCCACACATTACTTATGTCACTGAAAATATCTTGCCTTAGGCGTTGGGGGGGCTGGTGAACTAGTCAAGCCCAATGATTTAGGTACCCCTTGATATGTGAGTCTTACTTACAATATGAGATACTCAGTAGTATACGGTATCTATCTGCCTGTGTTATATATATTTTTCAGTGCTCCTGGGCACGCATGGGAGGGAGACATGACGTCATGCCCTCCACCGTTGGTGACAACAACTTATTTCTTACTTTACTTGTTCATTAATATTACGTTTGAATCAAGACCAATTTACTACAAGATTTGTGAGTCCTAAAACTCCCTTAATTCAGTTGTCTGATAGACTATTGACTATAGGAAAGTTGTATGATCATATTGACAAGCCAAAAAAGTCTCTCATCAAGCTTGACGATTCCCCCCGCTTAAAGGACAGTGTCTTGTTACCCCCATCGTAAAACTGCTTAATTTAGGCATGTAGCAGGGGTCGCTGCTCTACACGTAAAATGTCTTGAGACACTGTAGCAAAGTTGAATCAGATTGACCCCAAAAAGCAGTACTCTCTACTCACCCACTCACTATGACATCACCAATGGCCCACCATCGCAATCGCACGTACCTCGCCACAGAGTGGACGTACAGTGTTCCATCACATGAAAGGAAAAAGACAGTCATTAGTTCATCCCTGGAATGTTCCCTTTCCTCACATATAGTCCTCCATTGTTCATGCCTCTGTCCAAGTGCCTGCATGTCCATGTTCCCAAAATGTAATTCGGGAAATAGTCAATTCCCGCCTGTGTTGGGCCCCAAACCAACACACGCATACTGTTCAGACATCGAAGTGCGGAAACAGTCTGACTGTACATGTGACTTGCCGTGCGATGCGATAGGCGATCCATCTGATGGTCCCATAGTAATCAGGTTCCGTAAAACACAGTACTACTGATTTCTATGTCTGGTGAATCAACTTTACCAATAATACCCTTTACATATCTAATTGCACGTCACTCACACTAACGTATGAGTTCTGTGTCTCACTTTTTAGGTTCACACAATACTATTACTCAAATGCTCCTACGCGGTAATGCAAGTTCTCTCATGAGGGAATTGCGCTTGTCCATATGATCAACTCAACACAACTCCAAACCATGTCTTCCCTACTGGATGACCTGTCCGTATATACGCATGTAGTTGAATACTGTAATTACTGGTCACTGTGTAGATTATGGTTATTACAAATCATACATTAACCACTCCAGCCCTATATACATTTTTTCCATGTTGCAAATAACTAATGTACAAGAACAACACATTGTGAGCTCGTAGATCTGCTTATTTTACAGTTATTTTATAATTAAAAATGAGACATTCTGCTAAATTGTTTTAGTTTCTTAAATACAGCCACAGCTAACACTAATTTACTATTAAGCCTACATTTGAATTCTGGACATTTACTTGCTACAGAGTATTCCTATATCGTGTATGTATAAGTAACATTACACTCACCAGACTTCCCAGCTCGACCCGTCCCAAGTGTGTCCACTCAGAGCAGCTGCTGTCAATGGTAGGGGGCTACTTTCTGAACTGCCTGTCCTGGAAAATGTCCCTTACTTGAATCTGATCTTAAGTTCCCTGAGGACCTCTCTAATCTTTCCACAAAAAATGCCATACCGATATATTCTGTATAGCGACAAAAACGAAAGGTTCCTAGGAAAAACAAAAACAGGGGTTCCTGTCTTGACTGGGAAAAAATTTGATGACAGTTACAAATATTGCCTATTGTAAGGAGTTACTTACTACCTATACATTTCATGCTTTGAGTGTAATTTTGCCTATCTATTTAGTCCAAATATAGAGAGTGACAAAGCCCAATTACACTCAACTTGCCGTGACTCTGGGAAATTGTTATATTGTCATTATTTTATAATAAGACGTAATAAGATAATACATATGACCATGATGATCAGCTAACCACGTTACTGTTTGTTAATTACTTTAAATACAAGACAGCACTTACTGGGTAGACCTGCTATTTTGAGTCTGCCGCTGACAACTGCTAACTGCTGTCCTACTAACCATGGGTGGTGACACTTAACTAAAATACCAGGACTACATTCTTCATACTTACTTGTTCACAACGCCACATTTATACTAGGAAATCACCATTTGACTTTTCACAAAAATAGTATTTTCCGTTCATCCACACGTACGTCCCACACACTTCCATTCCATACTCAACATTCCACATTCCACATTCATACCTGCTGCTCGAGTCTTACGCGTTATACAAGTTGCTGTTTCACCATTCTCTTTTAATCTTCCCTGTGGGCTGTTTGGTCCCAACAGGAGAGAAAAGAAAGAAAATAACGGTGGACGCTGTCTGTATGATTTCCTATGCTATTCCCTATCCTACTGATATAGGCTATAGTTTTTCTATATAAATGTCTATGAAAGACTGTTACCACTCGGCAACGATGAAATACGATGAGGAGGGACTGTCACCAGCTCCTTTAAATACTATATAAATGTCTATGAAAGACTGTTACCACTCGGCAACGATGAAATACGATGAGGAGGGACTGTCACCAGCTCCTTTTAAATACGATGAATACGATGAGGAGGGACTTTAACCAGCTCCTTTTAAATACGATGAACACGATGAGGAGGGACTTTAACCAGCTCCTTTTAAATACGATGAACTAGTACTTTGTACGGCTGCATCTCTAACAACACAGCCTCAAAATACAAAATGTTGTACATTGAGTCAAAACACTCTTACCCCAAAGTTCGTTTAGGTGTTGTCCCTGTCGGACCAGCATCTCAGATCCATATGCACAGCGCTATCATCTGAAAAAGAGAATGCTGACGGACAGTAGAAACACGCTGCTCACTGCGCCATAATTGTGATGGGATTATTAATACTCCTAACAGAGACTTTAAGACGTAATCGAGGTAGAGAGTGGACTGAAACAATGTCACGTTTATTACAAGGAGTGGTCTGTACCAGCCCAGGGAGGTGCACGCATGCAAGCCTCCAGACCTGTTCCAATGAGTCTCTCTTATACAAAATGAAGAAGCACAAATACATTGGAGGTGTGGTCAGTGGACAAGACTAAACATGGGTCTTGAGTAAGAATAGGTCATCTTGACAGACAATCAACAGGTGGAAGCCTTGCTCCAGGCAGTGTAGTATTTTCTGCCACTACAAGGTGTCGTCTGAGGACGACGTAGCGAGAGAGTTACCTTGTGAATCGTAATCAAAATGTCAGGGTGTGTGTGTGTGTGTGTGTGACACAACTGCCCATCCCCATGTACCTGGTGGGCTGGAGTCTCTGTCTCTGTCGTCTTTCAAGGTTGGAAGGATAGAAACATGCATGTCATGTTACAGATATATCATTGTTCGTGTACACAGTACACTACAGGCACAAAAACACCTCTGAATACAGGCACAAAAACACCTCTGAACTATCCAGCAGCAGACTTTGTCCTTGGAGCTATTTGTATGTTGTTTTTGTTGTTTTTTCTCCAGTTTGCTAGTACTGTACCGCCCTAACCCCCTCCCCTTTCTTCACACACTATAGGTCTGGCTCACACATTAGATTTCTGCATGGATGGAGTGTAGACATACAGTATGGGGGCAGGGAATAGGGATGTGTGAATGAATAACATTCTGAATCAGAGCCATGCGTGTTTCTGCATTGTTGCAGTCATTTAAAAGAAGTGTCGACCTCAACCCTTAAGTCTGTTTACAACTGCACATGCACATCTTCGATGACACATGCCTGACCTGTCTCTGCAGATGTGCTATTATTCCCTCCCATTTCCCGGCCGTGGCTGTACCAGCATTACCAGCATATATAGCGTCTGAAAAGGAGGTTTGTAGGTTGGAGATTAGTCCGGAGCAGCTGCTGCTCAGCTGTGCCCCCGAGCATTTCACTAACCTGCTTCTGAACTCAGTGAATATCCAGCTGTATAGATTAACGCTGGTATGTTTTTGCACTCTTGACAGTAATGTCACCGGGATAAGTAAACAGTGTTATTGATATCACCCCGCTAACTCATATTGTTATTGAGTGGCAATCAATTTTTGACTTTATTGATGTGTCAATTTGAAGTTATGACTGTCCAGGATTTGCCTGAGATGGCTTAAAAAAACCTTTATTTATTTTATTACTGGGAAAGCAATGGCCAAAGGGTGTCTGAACCTTGCAGGGGTCTGTTAATTACCTCAGCTTTTCTGAGTATTCCAGTGGAAGGGGTTAAATGAGGTGTGACTTCTCAAAGGCCAGTCGTGTGAACAGACCACCAGATCTTTGCCACACATCTGTTATTGATCAGATGTCCAGATACTTGCCATAAGTCTCCCCCCGCCGCTCTGCTAATGGTAAATCCATTCTAGCAAGTGAGTTACAAGAGGCTAATTTTAACATTTCTGGAAATGTGTCGTTCGGAAATCCTGACATTCACCTGAATGAAACCATATGTTGGAGCAGAAAGAATTGCTCAAGTCAGCATTTCTGATGAGTTCCAAGTGTGGACAACGGGACAAAGAAATCTGTGCTGGAGGGGAGAAAGATGCCAATCTGGGCTGCGAGTCTTTTCCTGGTGTTAAGTCAGGGCACTGGGTCAAGTTGAGCGCCATCCATCTGGGCTCGGTAATCTTTTGAGCTGAATGCAGTGGCCCGTTCCAGCACTTAAAAGAAAACAAATTGTATCGGTTCTCTAGTCGTGCCAAAGAGACTTCTTTGATTTGATTGACTTCTTTGATTGTTTCTATCAAGAGGAAAGTCCCAAGCATTTCTCATTGAGATGCAGGGTGTAGCCTGTGTCGTCTAGACTGTGAAGAATGTGATGATGAGATTGAGACGTACAATATGATGGTAATGGACATATAATTTCTTGGAAACAGTGGTGGAAAGTAACTAAGTACTGTACCTTTACAGTACTGTACCTACCTCAAGTACTGTACTACGTCTACGACTGTACTACGACTGTGGCTCAAGAGGTAGAGCAGGTCGTCCAATGATCCATGGGTCGGCGGTTCGAATCCCGGCTCCTCCTGTCTACATGTCGAAGTGTCCTTGGGCAAGACACTGAACCCCAAATTGCTCCCGATGTGCTGGTTGGTACCTTGCATGGCTTCCACCGCAATCGGTGTATGAATGAATGTGTGTGTGAATGGGTGAATGTAATGCACAATCTATGTAAAGCGCCTTGGATAAAGGCGCTATATAAATGCACCATTTACCATCTACTTAAGTAACATGTTGAGGTAATTGTGCTTTACTTGAGTATTTCCAAATTATAATCATTTTCCTTCTACTCCACTACATCTCGGAGCCAAATATTGTACTTTTTTACTCCACTATTTATATGAAAACTTTACTTACTAGTTACAAAGCATACATTAACCACTTCAGCCCCTATATACATTTCAGCCATTTGAAAATAGCCGATCTACAAGCTCACAATGTGTCGTATCGTGACACATTGTGAGCTTGTAGATCTGCTATTTTCAAGAAAATGTTATACAATTGAAAACTTTAAATGAGACATTCTGCATAATGAGTACTTTCTACTTTTACTTTAAGAACACATTGATACCAGTACCTTTGTACTCAAGTAAATTATGAATTCCGGACTTTTACTAGTAACATAGTATTTCTATATTGCAGTATTGATACTTTTACTTAAGTAAAACATTTGAGTACTTTTTTCCACCACTGCTGGGAACCACTGCAGACCTTGGCCCACCTGGGACCGATCTGTTAACGAGCGGGCTTCACGATCCCTTGATACCCTACCAGCCCCACAGCTTTGTGTGGACAAAGCTCTCTCCTGCTTCAGATCAGAACACACCAAGCACGCAAGACTACGTTACACAGGGATTTACACAACATTTCAAAGGGATTCCTTTGAAGTGCAGATGGAGTCGGGGTGTTCCTTATGGGAGCTATTGTCGGCTGAAATGTTTGCGCTTTCAAAGACGTCTTGGAACGGATGTGGTTGTGGATGGTTAAAGTTCGCAGACAGGGGACTAATTGTTTGAAATTGATCCACAACTGTGTTTATCCTATCATTTGTCCACATAATGTTAACGGTGGTTGTGTAAATGCTAGCACAGCTGCTTCAATTAGTTGTATTGCTATCGCTACTGCCAATTATTATCTCCACTAGGCTGGAACTCCATGGGTGGGGATTGTTTTGGCCCGTCTGTCAGAAAGGCAGAAACAGTCTATTTTACCCCCACAGCTTCCTTGTGTCCTGATGGCCTCACCCAATATTATTTTCCTTATGAAATGTTATTGTTGGCTTGGTATAGGGCTTTTTGCTGCCCTTCAACTCTGGTAATGTTGGCTGTGGGAGGGAGCCTCTGTTTTTTTTTTAATATATTCTTTATTTACCCAGGGAAGTAGCTGAGCACAGGTGCTCATTTTCAGCAACGCCCTGCACATAGAAACACACAGACACACACACACACACACACACACACACACACACACACACACACACACACACACACACACACACACACACACACACACACACACACACACACACACACACACACACACACATATTAAAACCTGGGAGCTGACCAGTACAACCACAGTCTTAGGGGCCATCCAGATGAGGACGATTTCGGTGTTTCTCGGGCAAGTAATTAGCCGATCTGCCCTTTTTGTCACACGGAGACGGCGTTTTGGGGGACTTAAACGGCTAATTTGGAAACTACCTTCCAGAGTGGGAAAGTTTGGAGACGCGACTTTCACGTCTCCGTGTGTATAGCAAATGCCACCTAATTTGCTGAAACGGTGATGTCATAGTCCCCTCACTAAACTATAGTGTTAATGGTTTATTTCACCATAACCACTTACATATAAGTATCACAGCTATTTTATATTTGCACATAATGTCTATAAATCTCTTATCCAAAAATAGCCGATCTGCACGCGGGCTGCAGATCGCATGCCCGCATGAGCTTGTAGAGGATTTTTGGAGAACAGATATAAATTATGGTGATTACCAATCTGGAAAGACAAGAAAAAAACGGATCTAATACATTATTGTTACTATTAAATGGTGTAGTGTAGAATAGATTAGTATAGCTATACAAGATAGACAGCACAGCCAAGAGCCACCGCGCGTTCCTCTCAGGCAGGTCTGACTGCGCAGTGCACACTGCACAGCATGCATCCAGGACCTCATCAAAGTGCTTCTCTTGGGTGGAAATTAAACATTATTTGTGTAACTTCAAAACGGCTTTGCATTGAGAGACCCCAGGTAGGATAAACACATATTGTTTACTGTCCATATTCCTCTATAAACGGCCTGTTTTCACTGTTTCCAATTGCTCTTTTTTTTAATACTTTTGTATAGCCTATGTGCAATGATTAGCGCTATGCTGCCAGCAGGTGGAATCAATCTAAACGAGCAATTATGTGACATTCAGAGTAGGGTTTAATATTTTCCCGGATTTGGCTCATTTTAATTCCCGGGAATTTGCGGACCTTTTCCCGGGCTCCCGCGGGAATTCCCGTCAGAAAAAAAAGAAAAGAAGTGCCCACCAAAATGCATTTATATGTATAGATACTTCATATGTTCAATAGAATAGTGATATTTTTTGGTTTAAAACGTTTTATTTGAACGAAATATGAACATATAGCCTACAATAAAAGTATTACATTAAAATATGAATAATGTTATAGGCCTACTACGCTATTCAGAAAAAGGGACACAGGAGTTTGCACTAATGTGACTGTCGAAGCACGGGGAAAAAACGACCTCACGTCTTTCACATAGATACCTTAGCCATGGTCTTTCACCCTTTGAGCATGCAGCCATGCAGTGGGTCCCCTTCTCCGCTGCAGAGAATGTGATCATCCCGCTTTGTACTTTATGAAAAGTCCGATTGGGTGTTAAATTAGCCAGCACGTCCAGTGCACAGCACACTGATTATTAGAGAGAGAGAGCGAGAGCGAGAGAGATAGAGAGAGGGAGAGAGGGAGAGAGAGAGAGAGAGAGAGAGAAAGACGCTGCGTGCTGGTGGTTATTATAAAACAAATTGTAGCCTACTCATCTTTGTTTGTGTTCCGTTTCACGTTATTGCTGCACACATGCAGGCAAAAGCAAAAAGGGGTTTAGAAGTGACAATGTCCATCACAGGGACAGGAAACTCCTCGCTCAGTCGCTCCGTCCGTAATACACACAATTCTCACAGAGTGACTGATTAGGCTAATGATTGACAGGTGCAGCAGCTTTGGGAGCGTGCCTGAAGATGTCTGTCAGACATTCATATTTTGCTAAAGTGTATATAAACTCTGTAGGCCTATCTGATTAATTGCGGGAGGATGCAGGATTCGCGGGGTCCCACTGATTTCATCTTGACCGGCCGGCGGCCGTGCCTGCCCGCCCGCAGGTAGGCTATTTAAATACCGCCCGCGCCGCAAACATTTACATTGGGTCCCGCTGGCTCCAGTTCCCGTTGCAGGCTTGCAGCCCTCGAGTGTAATCCATAATTCCATATAAATATCATCTAACATGTTTGAAAATGATGGGAGGGTTCAGATTGAACATTTGATCACTCATAGATAAGGGGAAAGAACGCGCACTGTGTGAAAACTCCAATAGTGTAATTTCCCTACAAGAAAAAAAAAAAACTCCGGGACAACGGGTCCCGAAGAAATTTCCGGGCGGGAAATTGCGTGCCCTATAACCGGGAGGACCGAAATCCCGGGATCCCGGCATTAAACCCTAATTCAGAGGTGTTGCGGACAAGGGAATATATATTCAATCTCCAAAGTCAAACTCATAAGTTCACAATCATGCCGCCCCTCGTTGTGAGCTTTTTAAAATTATCTGAGTGAGAGAAGGGGGGGGGGGGGGGGGGGGGGGGGGGGGGAGAGAGACGTGCATTATTATTATTATTTTTATATAATGCGCTCTCTCTCTCTCTCTCTCTCTCCATCTCTCTCTCTCTCTCGCGCCACACGCCTGTCATAATGCTTATCGCAGTGGTCAGCAGCAGCACACAGCTACTCGTTCATATAGCCTAAAGAATAAGCTTTTTCTTTTTTTGGGGTGGCCATCTACAGGCCGGCCATGTGTGCTACAACGTTCTATTGAAAACAAAGCAGTTTACCGGTCTCGTCTAGACATCGTACATAATTAACATAACCGCAATGTAGACGCAGTAAAGTTTTATATCGTTCACAAACTTAGGCGGGGAACAGCCCGCGACGTCCTCGTGTACCCAGCCTCTCATACTGTTGGCCACTAAGCAGCTCCAGGGGGAGCAGTTGGGGGTTCAGTGCCTTGCTCAAGGGCACTTCAGCGGTGTTGGGTGAGTGATGACAATCACTTCCCCACCCAGATTTGTCCTGCCCGTCCGGGGAATCGAACCGGCAACCTTCTGCAGCTTTTAAAATATATTATTATTTGCTACTGACATGGCTGCTTACACCGCTCTAGTCATACTGCCGGCCGCTCAAGTACTAGTGCTGCTGGTCAGCACTAGTACTCTGTTATGATCACGTGGCCTCTGCTGCATGTTAGTACTGCTGCATGCTGGAATTGCTGGATAGAACAAAGTATCGGAGTGAACAAAGTCGCTCCGATATCCGATCAGCGTCCCTATCTTTCCTATGGTTCCACATCAATACAGCATGGAATTGTGGACAAAATCTTATCCAACGATAACAAAATATTCTAAGTTTTGGTTCTGAGAGCCTACAGTAAATCTCATCAAATAAGATTGGGTCCGTGGCTCAAATGATGAATAAATAATGGACCTTGATATGAAAACGGTTGAAGACCACTGTGTCCTGCCATTAGAGGGCCTGAACAATAGCAAGGCTATAAATATGAAGAGTGGTCATTGCATTGCACTGTGCAATTCCTCCTCTGGGTGTATGAATAAATCATTGTCTGTAGACATATGGGAGGAAGGGGAGTGAGCTTTTGATGACTCTGGGAGAGGATGGAAGCCCCAAAGGGCCTCAATAGGCCAAGACCTGGCCATTTCCTTCATCTGGCCCAGGCCACACTCCTTTCACTATCGCAATGATTTATGTGTTTTAGTAAAAGCTGGATGATGTCAGAAAAATGTAAATAAAATCACCGCCAGCCTGTCCACCTTTTGTTATATAAGGATGTGAAAAGCAAGAATATGTAAAAAGTTGGATCCCCAGTGAAGTCAATATATCACTCCCCACATGTGAAAAGTGCCACGGAAGCTAATATTTTGGCTATCGTTGAGGGTTAAACGTTGTGCAGCCTTTCAACATCATATAAACGAGTACTAAATACAAATATTTATAGTAAAAAAAAATAGGGGCACTTGTTGTGATAGGGTTGGCTTTTTTTTTCAGGGGCCAGTTTCTAATTGCAGCCACCTGTAGTGCTCCTTTAGCACCGAACTGTTGGTAGGGCATTCCACATTTTGGTGGCATAGCAGTAGACCAAATGTAATCCCTTGTTTGAGCTAAATCTGGGTTGAACGTGATTTGTGAAGTTCCCTCTGGTGTTGTGTTTGTGGACGTCTAGTTTGCCAGGTTCATGGGTGTCTTTGTGGTGTAGTGGATCTTGTAGACCGGGCCCATTGAAACAGTTGATATATTGAAACAGTATTATAGAGGAATGCAGTTTTGATATTCAGCAGGTGGCCGGCTTAGCGCGTCCTCTACTCTCACTCTGAGAATCTGGTGAGGTCACCGTTGGAACTTTGAGGTTTTGTGAGTAATGAAATGTCCCTTCATACATCTCTGCGCCAAATTCCTGTCTGTGTGGTGCTATCCCTAGCTATAGTGCGTGACAGCTGATTCCGTTTTTCTGGCCTTAGCCATCGGTCTTTGACTCATCTGAGAAATATACAATATGGACACTGCCCTGGTGTTGTTTTTATAGCCTCACTCCTTCATAAACCCCTGGGGCTTCCATAGGGACAGCAGATTACATTGTGCTTTGTAGCTAGCTAATTCTGGAACTTCATGTCCCAGAACCTTCCTTTGTCCCTGATTTAAAAAAGAATGAAAAAACTTTATTTTCTAACTTTAACGTACTGAATTCTCCAGTTTCATGAAAGATAATACAGTCCTTGATCTGTTTTCCTAACATCACCACTGGCAGGAAAAGGGCATATTTGACCTGATTATTTCAGTTCCTGTGATGATACTTTGGGACATATTAACATTATGAACCATTCCAAGAGTATCTTAATTTTCCACATTGATATTTTAAGAATTGTCCACAAATATGCTGGAAAATAGATTTACCATACTTTTTTTGTATTTTGAAACATAGCACACATTTCCTTTTGGGTTTGGAACTCTGGAATTTGGCACCCCTACCTAAACATTAGCTAAGCGTTACCAGTCCTAATCACATAAACAGCACAAGTAAATATCCAGAACCTCTTGTCAGTTTGTCTCCAATATGATGAATCCCCTTTATCAAATATCTCCTCTCTGTGGAAATATGGGTATCTCCTCAGAAAGGCATCCACAAGTATGGTGAACCTGCATTTTGTTGGTGTTTTCCACTTCCATGGTCCCTGGCTGTATTACGGTACCAACTCTGTTCTGTCCATTATCAGAGGCCTTTACCTGGATGCTTTTAACCACTTTCAACCTCAGTGGTGTGTCACTATTTTGGACATGTCATTAATACATAAAGCATTTCAAATTGATCGGTCAAATACTGTTTTGTTCCCCTATCCATGTGTGCATGTGTGTTGTTTGTGTGAACCTTGGAAACAGCTGGACTGATGAGCATCACATTTGACATGCACTCCAAATGTTTCAAAGCTGACTTATGTTGGTGCTTTGGCGTATAGGTCACACACTCAAAATGGTTTCCCCCTGAATTCCTTGGCTCATGACACACCATCCCACAAAGTCCACAGCCTTTCCCCTTAACTCTATTTTCCACCATTTTGCAAATTGCTTCAAAACACACTTTTTACTAGTACTCATCATGTTTCATTCAGATTACATTCCAGTTGGCAATGATTGCCCATTTGCCCCCAAAATGTAAAAAAGCATTGTGAGCTTGTATTCATTCTCACTGCATAATACCGTACGATGAAGTACTGATACTATATACTTTAAAATCCAGTCGGTGAAACTGTCTCAACTAATCCATTTCAAATATTTGTGTAGAATGTAAGATATGGGATGGGTATTCTGTCAAACACTGAATGCTTTCATTAATCCCTGAAGGACTTTGAGTATAACCGCCCTGGAGTTCTGATAATAAACATCTCTCTAGCCAAACAAATCTCCAGAAACAGTTTATAATTTGCATTCCTGTGCTGTGGATTACAAACTGTCATCATATTTTAGATTCATGATAGCTCTTGTGTTCCCTCTCAAAATGTGCTCTGAGTCAAATCCCAGAACCTAGGCATATAATTCACTCAATACATTATTATTTTATTGTTTTAGTTGACAAAATGATTAAATGAACACTGGTAGAAAGTGCTGCTGTGTGGCGTGGAATGTATGGAATGGAGTTGGTCGCTGCATTAATCCAGAGAGGGAGCAGGGGGGTCAGTGAAAGGGAAGCAATCTGCCCACAGTGTCCAGTAAAGCCAGCGTCCTCGCAGTCTGGTGACCTGTTGGGGGTTCCCCTGGACAGGACCGGACAGGACAGGGCTGGGCTGGGCCAACAATAAGCACTTATGTGGCAGGGAGACATGCACAGTAAAAAAAATCATCAGTGTTCTACAAAAAACTCAAAGAAATGTCAGTATGTGGTGCTCTTAATTGAAGTTATAGAAAAAGTTACATTACATCAGTAATGTCCTATAGTAGAAATGTAGATTTAACTTTTTCTTTAAGAACTCCTTGATGGCACTCAGCAGTTGTTGTATGATGCCGAAGAATCTGTCAATGACATTCTACTCCCTATTTACAGCCTAAAGGCAAGCCTTTTATTCTTTTATATAATAGCAGACAAGCACAGTGGAGAGAGACGGGAAACGGAGAGAGAGAGTTGGAGTGACATGCAGCAAATCCGTGAAAAATCTGTGAGCAGAGTTTGTTTCCCCCACATCTCCTGACATCATTATAAATTGTTATTTATGCTGCTCACATAGCTGGTGGAATGCAACCTGACGCAATTTGCATCTTGTGTTTTGTGCAATAGATTGTCTAAATACTCTGGCCCTAATTGCGGTGTAGTTTAGCTTGTACAGTAGCTTGATATTTTGGTTTGTGCATGTTAAAGGCATTTGAGATTCCTCTTCATCCTGAAACTTTAGTGGGATTAGATTAAGTTATGAAAAAGTAATCGTCTATCCTCCCAGGTTTTTATCATCACTTTTTCTTATTTTTTTTTAAACTAATGATATCATGGAATATATCCAAGGGCTGTCCTTGAGGCTCCCCAACATAATGGAGTCATGTGAAGCTGGAAAGAACATTATCGATCATGCCAAACCCACAAAATGGTCCTCATGACTTTAAAGTAACGTTGCAGAAGTTAACAGCCTCTGTTTGGATAGCTCTCGTACACACACACACACACACACACACACACACACACACACACACACACACACACACACACACACACACACACACACACACACACACACACACATACACGCACACACACACTCCAGAGGGTCCTCCGGTCTGCAAGAGGGGCTAGTAATCATCAGCGTTTTACAGTCTGGAGTCCCTGTAAATGTCACAGTCGTGTTGGAAAAGTCAGTGCACAGAAGTGAGGACAGTCCTTTGACTGGCTGGATTGTATCCTAAATCCCAACCTCATGCCTGCTGCTGCTAGGCAGATAGTGGAGAGGAGACACTGGATCTATGGCCGTGACCGGAGCTGTGTTTGTGTCGGACAGAGATAGGGATGTGAATGTGAATGGACATTCACCAGGATGGGTGGGGTGCGTGCGTGCGTGCGTGCGTGCGTGCGTGCGTGCGTGCGTGCGTGCGTGCGTGCGTGCATGCGTGCGTGCGTGCGTGCAAGGCACATTTGCACGCAGAACACCCTCTTATATTCTGCATTAGGATGCTGCAGAGGTGTGTGTTTAGGCCAACACATCATGTTAACGGGAAGTATCTGCTCCGACGCAGGAAGCCTGTAGTGCTGTCCCCGATGGCTCATAAAGCTGTCTCCCCGTCACTTTACACTGGTCACATGATCATGAGTCATGACCCGCCGCCACCTCAGCTCAAAGGAACACAGTCAGCATTCTGCTCTGCAGACTGCCTTCCCCTCTGGCAGAAGAATCCATCCCTGAGGCAATGTGTGTTTTTAGATAATGCAAGGGACGCACACGCACGCACACACAGGGCTGTCTGTCACGATTACAAATTTAGGTTGAACATTAATTGTCACACTAATAATTGCATTGCATTACCTGACGAAGGCCGGAGAGGCCGAACGCTCTTTTTCTTTTTACTGCTCTGTTATTAAATTATTTTGGGAGCATTAAGACGGTGTGTGGACCTTGTCTTTTTCTTTACAGTTGATCTATTTTTATCCAGCACCCCTCTCGAAATGTTTGGATGAGCGTGCCGTGCACCCCTTGGCCACTATTGATTTTGGCATTGAGTATTGGAACGTAATTCTTACTGAATGACAAACTTCACAATAGATCCTTTTTCCCCGGCTCAACAGAGTAGAAAAAAATTGAATTACAGCATTTTATTGAGCAACATTTTGGTCGTTCAAACCTTCATCAGGCATCACCCTGCTCAACAGAAACACAAGAGATTGTTATATACTTAGTTGACCGGAGTCCCCCAGGGTTTTATACTAGGCCCCCTCCTGTTGTCGCATCACGTGCTGTGAGCTTGTAGATCTGCTATTTTTGCCAAATGTTAGTTACTAAGGTTCAAGTGGTGAAAGTAAAAATATATAAAATCTTTGAAAGATCACGGCAGCATTATTCAGATGCCTTTAAATCCTGATAATCTTCAGCGAGCTTCTCCTTTTCATGTGGTAGCATGAGGTCTCTACGCCCTACTAAATATGTTGAGTGTGTGTGAGAGATCAATTACCGTTGATTTATTGCACCTTTGTTCTCGCGCAACAGAGTGTAAACCACACTGGCAGGCACACGCTGTCTTCTCTCCCGCCACAGCTGCCAGGTTTGATGTTGGTATGTTACATTTACCACTTATTGGATCACAGTGACAGTTTGGAATTGAAAGACTTGATTTCAAGCCTTTGAATCTCACTGCTACTGTATCGGGTTGACAGGAAGTTTAGATTGTAAATACCCAAGTGAGTGCTGAGTCAGCGCAATAAGCCACTTTCAACCTGCGTCTATATTGATAATAACCGATCTACAAGTGCACTATTGTACGATGAAATGTAGCCAAGGGCTTAAGTGAGTAACGCATCTCTGATCTGTTAACGTTAGTGTCTGACTAGCCTAGGTACCCAGGCTTTTATTTTCGTTTGCATTCAGCTAGTGTCTGACAAGAAGCAACCTTCCCTTATGAACCACCCTACCAATTCACTAATGCACTGTCTCAACCCTCCCTTCCCTTCACCAAAAACATGAATCTCTCAGATTAACCGGTAACTCATTCAATTAGATGTGGATTTCCTGGATGCCACTGATGGTATTGATGATGATGACTGCTGATGTCAGCCCCTCTGACAACGAGGTACTCACTCATTCTGTCCGTGGCATACATGCTGTGCAGAGACTAAGCTGACGAGCGTTTGAACGTTCTGCCCCAGCAGTCAGCCAAGAAAGGAATTTCACACACACACAGACCACGGTTGCGCTGATCAGTCGCAGAGAGCTTGAAGAGCCAACATGACATCCAGTTTACAATTTACAATTCAGGCATTTAGCAGACACTCTTAATCCAGAGTGATTTACCATAAGGTAATGGTATCAAATGGTAATCTAGGATCATAAATCAAGAACCTATCATCAGTCTAAAAACTGTATAATATCAAATCAATCATTTGTATGTTAACCCATTCTGGGAGGGAACCCCTTTTGGTTTTCGAACCCTTCTGGACGGGAACCCCTCTTGGGGTTCTGTACAGTATGTACACTAATCAAAAATGTTGATGCTGCTATATAAATATTTGAAGTTTTTCATAAAACTTAGGTTAGGATTTTGAAGGCATTTTTAGAATCGGCCTCAGTCCAAACTATCAGTCTAACTTTAGTTTAGTGCAAAAGGAAGACAACTTAAAGACTTGTGAACTTTGTGCAAAGCCAGCAGTTCTGCTAGCCACATGACTCAAGAAAAGGATGCCACCACTGGAGGGGGGCATCCCTCCTACAGCTACTACTGTTTGTCCATGATATCCTCATTACCCATCCCTCAGGGCCTGTGATGACTCTGACCTACTTCAGTCACTGTTGTCAAGCCGCGCGTACGGGAACAATCAGACACAATTTCATTGCCACATGACCTTGCATGTGTTCAGTCCGTTGGTCCGACGGTCATTAGCCCGACACCCTACCCAATAGCATATACCCTAAACCTAACCTCACAAGAAGCCACGGGTTAGTTTTAACCTGCCACAGGCTATTTTTTTTAATTATTATTATAAATTATATTATTATTATTATTATTTTTTTGCCAGATTAACAATAGTCAGACAAGAAATGGGGAGCGAGATGGGGGGTGACCGTGACACACAGCAAAGGTTGTCGTGATCGGGACTCGAACCCACGACAGTCCATGTGCCCAGATGGCTACGCCAGCCGCCCGGGCCTGCCACGGGTTTGTCTTCACCTGCCACGCATGTCGGGAACCACGGGCTAGTTTTAACCTGCCACGCGTGTCGGGAGCCACGGATGAGTTTTAACCCAGTCACGGGCTAGTCGGCAGTGTTGTCGGACTGTCAGACTGTTAATATGTCTAACCAACGTAACTATGCACCCCAATGACCTAGAAGACCCATGTTAACTGCTTGCACTGCAGCAAGCAATACAAAATGCATCATGCCATCACAGAAAGATGATGTAATCACGATCAGGTGTGGATTCTTCTTCCATCCACTGCATATTCTCAGAAATAACTTTTCAGCACAAGGGACTGTCTACACTTTGTTTGTCTCAACCATACGAAAACCTTTTTTTTTATATATATATTTTTGGGCCTTTTTCTGCATTCATGATAGATATACAGTAGAGGTCATCGTGATCGGAATTCAAACCTGCGACACGCTGTCAGGCTGGATTAGCAGCCTAGGTGCCCAGATGGCTACGCCAGCCGTCCAAGACTTTCAAGTGCAAAACTAGAGCTGGTGACAGGCAGTTTACCATGGATTGCAGTGTTTCCTCTATAGCACATAATAATTGTGTGCTTCCCTGGATTCTGGTAGGTGGGAATCAGAAGTCCTTTATTTTAAATTAGGTTCAAATTAATTGAAACAAATGGCAGAAAGAAGAAAGAAAATGTTGCATGTTGGTCTGCAGCTCCTTTAGCTTCTGTTCAGATAGTAAAGAGATTTACAAGAGCTACAGTATCAGAACAGCTTCATGTTCATGAGAGCATTGCGTTACTTTTGCAGGGAACTATTCTTGTCTCCAGTATTACCTCAGTGTATTTCCATCTCCCTGTGTCAATATATGCTGTGTGTGTACATGCGTGCATGAATCCAATTTGTCGTTGATCGGTCTCTGAGAGCTGTGTTTCTGCCAACAACAGCCCACACACACACAGTTCAGCCAGGCTATAATGTAACCCAAAATTACTTGAGGCTGTTTGCTGTCTGTTCTCCCTTTCTTACTGTATGTTAAGGAAACTGGACACTGGTGTTAAAGATGTTTTGTCCTTCACAGCACAAGAACCTAGCACACAGAATCTGATCATCTATGTGACATTCACTGACATCTGTACAGTAACCTTAACTCTTCAATGCAGCATTGCTTGCTGCTTTTCCATAAAAGATTTTAACCACAAAATCTTCACCTTTTTTTTTAACCATGACACGGAAATACCTGTGGTGAGATGCTTTGAGCCCCACTGTAACTACCGAAACCTCCAAGAGAAGTAATTTAACCCTCCCGTTGGATGATAAAGTTAGGGTTGCGGTGGCCATCTCAAACATTTGAAAGGAAAACTCACAAGCTTTAGCCAGGTTTGCTTTGACGTGTGAATCTCATGAGCTGCTGATAGGTGTTTGTTGATGGTGCCTGCCATGCTTCATCCCAGTTTAATACGCATTCAGCGGCATGGCACGCACAGCCTTTTACTAAAGAAGAAACTAAATCGTATACCTTGCTAAGCTTCACCACAGGGATAGATTTGTGCTCAAAAGTCCTTCAAACTGGAGTGCAGTTTAAACTTTTTTTAAAACATTTTTTTGTATTTTTTCAACCAAGGTTCATGTTTTAGGTTAGGCTAAAAGGGTGACTGAGTTGTTTTCAGTGTGTCTGAACGAACAACTGGATACAACTAGGGGGGCTGCCATACTGTGTGTCGTAGGCTCAATATGTCAGTTTGTTACCTCGCCCTTCACATTCAATAGAACCCCATGATCTTTTGTGGACTACTACTATAGTAAATAATCTATCTATAAAAGCACCGGTAAATGTCTGTCTGTCTGAAGCCTACACTTCCTTAGCACAGATTATACAATTATTTAAAAAAAGCACAGCCACGATCACAACGGAATGATTATCTGTCGGGGTGGCTCTGTTGGATCATAACGTATCAATAATTTCATCCACCACTCGACAGAAGGGGAACACACATCCCGTCAAATACACTGATAAAATACATACAGACAGTCAATCTTATCCTGATTAGATAAAGCACAAACTACAACAACAATTTGAAGCCCAAAAAGCCAACCTCCGAGCTGAGCGGTTAGGGACCGTCTACAAAGTGCAACACCGAAAGTGAAAATATTCAATAACTTTATTTCTATGCAGAATATTACCAACAAATGTACATCACACATCAATGGTGTACTTATGATTGTACTACAGCATGTATTAGTGAATACATTTTTCCCATTGCCTTGCATAGAAAAATCTACAAATACAACATATGGCCTACAGTCCACTTGCCCCCCCCCCAGCTCAAGAGTGTAGGCTCATAACGGGTAAGAAGTTAGAAGAGTGCGCCGTAGGCTTTTGTTTTTATTTGCTCGGTTCACCAGCAGCCGTTAGGGTTATCGGTTGGCCACCCAGCAACATTATCCATCCATCCATCCATCCATCCATCCATCCATCCATCCATCCATCCATCCATCCATATTAGCCTATACTTTTGTGCCCAACCCAACTTCCCAAGATCATCTGTAAACTATTCCCTCCCTATCAGTAATGTGATCTATTACATCGCATTACCCACACTGAATATCATTTGCTGTTCATATATTCAGAACGGGTAAGGAGTGGACTAGTAAATCACCGTAAATTTAGCCACATTCCCTGTCAAAATATCGCGAAAATTGCTAAAACGAAAGAAAGCAGTAAATGAAATGAATAAATAATGATCATCTTTTACTTTCTCTAATACAACCTAAAACATTAACCTTGTTTGAAAGTAAAATGTGTCCTTTGAACACAGTACTTCCTGTCCTATTTGTTTCTGCCATGCTTTGCTGACACAAAGTGACACATGGTTAGCACTGACAATGTCAAATCTTAGGAGAGTGCTTAGTCATAGATGCTGAATCATTGGCTAAATGCTAAGGTTGACTTTTTTTGTATCTCCCCTCTTCTCCCCTCTTCTTTCTCCCTCTCCGTCTTCCACAGATCGAGAGGACCAATCAATTCTTTGCACGTAAGTATTCACTTATTCAAATACTATATTCAAATTAGTTTTTCTATGCTTTTTCCCCCTTTCCTGCTCTGTTGTGTGACTTCTACATCTCACTCGTGTTGTGAACATTTTAAAGTGGGTTAAACGTGGTGGAAGAAAATGGAAGGAAAAAAAAGGTGTAAGCAAGCACACATACAATAAAAGCATTTCATTGTTTATATCTATTTTCATAAATGGCCAGCACATCCTCCTTGGTAGTCCATCGTTGTCGAAGATGACATAGCTTCCTTGTGCTGTGGGTTTGGCAGTGGTCATCGTTGCTGGCAACGATGCCACTGTAGATGACTATGAAGCCTGATTCTGGCGCCACATACCATGCCACAGTGTGGACATGTGAGGCTTGGATCAGGAGGCTGAGTTGGTACTGGAACAGCACGGAGGTGTCTTTGCTGGCGCCGTGCCATCCTTTGCTGCGTGCGGTTTTCCTCAAGGTGTGTGACCCCTTCATAGCATAAGGAGCGCCAGAGTGGGCGATTTGCTGCGGCTGACTCCAGATCATTGGGTTTGATGTTACACCTCTTCAGCGTCTGTTTCAACTGGTCTTTATATCGCAGCTTTGGACCACCAGGCTTCCTGTTGGCTGACTATCTGTCCATAAAACACCTGACGAGGCAAGCGGCAGCCGGGCATCCGGATGACATTACCCACACACACCACAGTCTTTATTAGAGGTGTGCTGCTTCCACTGTGTGTATGGAAGCATACACACAGGCACTAGGCATAGGAAGCATACACACAGCACTAGGCATAGGCGGCACCTATCTTTTTATACTTTCACAACTTCCTGACATTTCAGTGGAGTATACAGGTCTCCTCCAGGTCAGGTATAGGTTATTGTGGGCCAGAAATATTTGTAATTCACCAATCGGGATGGAATATGGAATATTGGACGGATCCATCTTGATCACTTGATTATAGAGATAATGTGTACCGATTATGTTTGGACAAAATGTGTATTGCAAATGTCGGCCTCCCGGTGATGCTACAATAGGCCAATGTGAAAAGGGTGGCATTTCTTCTTCAACTTACTGGGAGTGTGTGTGCAAAATCATTGCAATCAAATGCTGCATTCATGATTTAAGGCATTTTGTTCAAAACAAGCCACTTTAGATGCCAATCTTAGCCAATCAGGATGGAATATGGAATCTCATGTGTTGATCACATGAGATCATGTGTACCGATTTGCTTGATGTTTTGGACAAAATATGTAGGAGTAATGTAAAAAAAAAAAAAGGTTTTGCAAAAGTCGGCCTCCTGCTGGCGATATAAAATATGCAGGGCCTCTAGGGAGTGTGCCAGTAAAGTTTCATCGATTGGTGCAGTAACTGTAATTATAGTTAAAAACGTGAATCAGGTTTTTATAGCGCTGAGGTTGATTTGAAGAATTTATGGTATAATGGAATTTATTTGTTCCATGGCCTAGTGGGAATGTGTGACAATATCTGTAGGAGTAATAGCAGAAAATGTAGATATGCAATTTTCACTAGTTTGTGTCCCGGGCAAATGTCGCATAATTTCTCTTTTGGGTCTTTAGCTAAAAAATATCCTGTAAAGTGATATGTGGCAAATGGCAATATTTTCAGGCATCCGTTTTCTCTTACTACTATTCACAGGTCTAAAGCTTGCATGCATCTGCACCTTAGGTCATTGAATTGGACTGGATTTGTCATAATGAGATTACTGGCCTGACTTCATTGCATGACATTCATGGTTCAATCATTACAATCATGCGTGTCTTCTTGCTCACTTCGCATTCTCGGAAATAAAAACACACTTGTGGCTTTTTTTTACTGGTTTGAATCAACTGCAATTTAACCTGGCATTAATGCACTTAGTACTGATTACACACAGGGGTGGGTCGGAGCAGCAACATGAAGCCAGAGCCTCCAGGCCTCTGTGGTCATTCCACACGAATATATCATTGACAGACCTGTGAGAAACAGGAGTCTGAGAAATGTCCGGCATCACTCCTGCTCCAAGTATCTAGATGACAGGAATGCAGCCAAAGAAAATGTCATAGTAGCCATGAGCCTGTGAGACAGCTCCATGTCAATGCTTATCCAGGGAAACTCTTTGTCTTGGACTGTGCACCTTCAGTAATCAGTACCCTCTTGCATCTTTTGTAAAAAAAATAATTTGATGAAGGAAAGGCTTTCCGAAAAGGCTTTCCGAAATTACGTGTGGCAGCCAAGTCTATGGACTTTTAATGTTTGTTTAGACTTACTTTACTTACGCCTTACACCCCTACTGGGGTATAGGTCGTCGACAAGGGACCTCCAGAGTTCTCGGTCACTGGCATTTTTTTCAATCTGCGACCAGGTGCATCCCAGTCTCTTGGTTTCTGCCTGGCCATCTCGCAGCCAGTTGTTTTTTTGGCCGGCCTCCGTTTCTCTTCCCTTGAGGGTTCCAAGTCAGAGCCTGTCTGGTGGTGTTTGACACTGGTTTGCGCAGTGTGTGCCCGATCCATCTCCATCTTCTTTGTCCAATTTCGTCTGCTGCTGGGAGTTTTGTTTTTTATCCACAGATAGTTGATCGTGATTTTTTTAGTTTTTTTTAGCCTAATTAAAAAGAACTGGTCGCTATAGACTTTAATGTTTGTTTAGGGTAGTAAAACACAACTTAAGACGTCACCTGGCTGATATAAATACTGCCCTCTCTGCGCCCCTCACTTCACACAATTATTTTATAGCAGTGTTGCCAACATTATGAATCATGAAAGCACTGATATTCTATGCTTATTTGTGCTCTTGCCCATATATACAGTATACACTATACAGTGTATTTATTAATTTAAAATACACAGAGGTCATATTAGAAATGCTTTCTCGTCCACTGTTGCTCGCGGCTAAAAACAAACGTGGAGTGTGTCCGTCTGACTGGAAGCCTCAAAAGATGCAGTCTGATTAAGTCAGCGCTTGATGTTTGTGTGGTATCTAATCTGGAACGGGGCGGACCTGAGGAATCTAACACCCGGCGGTCCAAGGCCAACAACGGTTACATTGACGCAATCCCTCCATGAATACCCTCTGTTCACAGTGACTGCTGAGGACTGACAACACTTTGACACCACTTACCCCACAGTCTTCTTGAGCCCCGCCGTTCAGCCACATCATTCTTTACACCACTAGCCCAGCCTGAAAGCAAAACATTGTGTATTTTGCGCATACTTGGGGTGTGTAGATTGCCATGTGCTGTAAAACCTCAGGTATGCTATGAATATGAAGTGTCAACTCAGAGGTTTTTGCATCGCTTAGACGTGTGAAAAGGATACTGTGTTTCACCCAAGCTGTCGTCACTTTGGAACCGAGTGGTAAAAACAATGGCTGCATACTGTAAATAAAATGTAGAAATAAGCTCCACTGGTTATTGCTTAGTTCAGCATTTCGATCTGGGATCTTCAAAATTCCCGATTTAAGCTTAATGTAAAAGAGCTGTTTTGGACCAAAGACATTAAGAAATCTGCCACAAAACATTTTTGAGCCTTATTATAAAATTATAAGTTTCATTTCAATTACAATATGTCATGTTTCACATACACATTTTTACAATATTGGAGAAAGTAAGAATGTCATGTTTGGCCTACTACAGCAATGATAAATAAAAGTTGTAATAGTTGCGTAGTAATTTCCATATTTTCTTTTGTAAAGCTAGGGATGTGGGGGGCTTATCTTGTAGATTGGCTATTTTCACGTTTTGTTTACCTCTGTCTAGGGTCATATTTGACAATTTAGCCAATGTTTGACTATTTTTATAGTATAGTTGTTAGTTGATTACTTTTTTTAGAGGTATTAAGAGGGACTAAAGAGCTGTGGGTTGCTGATCCTAGTAGGGCTGTCAAGATTACAAATTTAAGTTGACTTAATTGTCACACAAATAATTGCTATTAACGATTTAATAGTGTTTTTATTGTATTAGTTTTTTTGCATTGAACATCGGAACGTAACAATTTGTATTTCTGTTTGCCTTTTATAGGCTCACAAATTGCACAGGGCAGATATGACACAAATCACTGACACATTGAATCATTCTTTCTAATTTTTTCTTTCCAAACAATATACAAAATAGTGGAAATAGTTTATCTACAAGCTTGCAACATATAGTAGTATTGATTGACGAGTATGCAAAAATAATTGTCATTATCTCAAATAATTGCGATTAGGCGAGTATGTAATATTTGTGACAGGCCTAGCTGACCCCCTGAACTAAGCAATAAACAGTGTCCGGACCTTATTTTATTTAATTTACTGTTGTTTGTCCTGCAGCTTGGTGATTTGATGTGTGTGTACTAACCTTTCTATGCACACTGTAAGCCAGTGGATCCCAAAAGAAAAATTCTCCCTGGGCCCCAAACTAGTGAAAATAGATGATCTATAAAATCACAAAATGATGCAACTTGTTGTGAGCTTGTAGATCTGCTATTTTCACTACTTTTCACTACTAGTCATTTTCCTCCCCTAATTTTATGCATTTGATTGAAGTAGCTTTTTTATGGAATTCCAAAAAATAATAATAATAAAAGGTTTTAACTTCATAGCGGGTCTGAAATGTTGCAAAGTGACATTTCAGACCCGCGGAACGCAGCAAATCAGGCTGGAACCCAGGCTATTAACCAGCCAAAAAAAGGGATTTCTTTGTGATTTCTTTTTGGAAAATCTTTTGAAATAAAAATTTAAAACAATATAGGAGGAAACCTAAATGTACTCACGACTCATAAAAATGGGTCCACGACCCACATATGGGTCCCAACCCACTGTTTGGGAAACATGCTGTGTAAGCCATCCAACCCCTCACCTTTAACCTGATCTTAGGAACGTAACCCAAACGCTCTGATGTCCAAATGTGAGTCCACGTGGGGTTATTACCATGTTGTTCCCTGTGTATTAGGTGAGGGTAACTTTAGCTTGTGTTATCTGTCTCAGCGACTGCAGGAAGTGGCTCACTTCATTTTCACCGTAGAGCCTGCACATATCATATGTAAAAGACTGGAAAAGTGAAAGTTAAACTTCATGCAAAAAAGAAAATGTGAGATCTGCAATTTGTTAGCACAATATATTGCTGTGGTTTTCAACCAGTGGTCCTGGAGGTGATTCCAGGTGGTCCCCAGCTAAATTATGGAGAGTTCGTAACCAAATGGAACCTTACTGCATGAGAGCTTTAACCAAATGGACCCGTAAAGGGTATTGTTAAACATCTGCATGACTTAATTTACAGGAAGTCTACACAATTAGAGAATGTAGAAGATTTTTTTTTCGATCAACGTAGCATAGAAATCTGGACAAATCTTCTCCAACAACAACAAAATATTCTTGGGTCTGAGAGGCTAAATCTCATCAAATGGTGGTCCGTGGCTCAAATGCTGAATAAATAATGGACCTTCACATGAAAAAGGTTGAAAACCACTGGTATTTAAAGAGTTCATTTGGAGGAAAGTTGGTTTATGGTTTCTTCATAGGTTTACTGTAGTTCTAATGAGGAAGCTTGTTTGTGGGTTTCTTATCTCCTTTGTCAAACAGAGGTGAATCAGGCGCCGGTAAGACAGAAAACACCAAAAAGGTCATTCAATACCTGGCACACGTTGCTTCCTCCCACAAAGGAAGAAAAGACCACAACATTCCTGTGAGTATTTCATCCATTCTAATAACCCCACGCCACCAGTGTTCATTTTGACAGCACATTTTGATGTACGTAATGTAATGTCAGTTTTTTGACTAGAATTCATTTTTTTGTCACATTTTTGTCATCTGATATGTTTTGGTATTCGTCTAGTGCAGTCACTGAGTGTGACATGTTGGCCTTGTTAGTAGATCTGCTATTTTCAGAGTGCAACACCCGAGCGCAACCAAACAAAATGACTTGTCTTTTAGTTCGACTGAATGTCTTCTCCACTAGTCTCTCCCTAACATTTTCGCCTAGTTTTTATTTGTTGATGAAATTGTCAATTGTCAGACATGCAAGCTCAAAACGAGCTGTGAGCTTGTAGATCGGCTATTTTTAAATGGCCGAAATGCATATAGGGCTGAAGATGTTAATGTATGTTTTGTTTTGCAACAATAATCAAAATCTACAAAGTAACTAGTAATCCGAGATGTAGTGGAGTAGAAGTATAAGTATTGAACATTGGAATTACTCAAGTAAACTAGCAATACTTCAAATTGTACTGAAGTACAGTACTTAAGTATGGTAAATGTACTTAGTTATAGTACTTTCCACCACTGCACCTAGAGATGCAATGTCATGAGGTCACATTATGTCTGTACTAGCGGATGAGATGCTTTTTAATTCAAAGGTTGTGGTTATTGTAGTTTAGAATTAACGTTCCATGAGACAGATAATGGCAATTCAGTATCATAGTTTTAGTGCAGGTGATTTGACTGGTCATTAATACATCATTAGTATACACATCCAATGAATTGTCATCAATGGCAAAAGGTGAACCATGATGATCACGTGCAAAATGGATGGGCAGCACTATGGTTGGCTTGTGCATCATCAGATCTGTGCACATTATTCCTCTAACAATTTTGATTTTTGTTTGGCCAACAGCCAGAGTCGCCTAAACCAGTGAAACTACAGGCAAGTAGTCTTTATGCTTTTTAAACTCCATGTTCAATGCTCATGCTACACTAACCTTCTCCTTTAAACCAACTAACTTCCTCTGTCAAGTAGTCTGTGGCTTTGTCTGTGTGCTCAAATTATGCCCAAATATAGACACATACACTGACTACACCCATATTTGGTGATCCCCGAAGTCAGTACAAATTGCCATTGTTAGGCAATGGCAAATAGAGACATGTCCGATATCAGCACAAATTGCTGCAATGAGAGAAAGTGGGGAGTGGGAGGGTGAGGGGGGCAGAGGGAGTGAGTGTGAGAGGGGGGACGGATTGAGGGAGAGAGACAGCCTATTTCACATATATGCACTGTATATTTGCGGTTCAATATCTTTACTTTCTGTTCATTTCTGTGAAACCCATAATAATATTCAAATGCTGTATGTTCTTCTTATTAGGCTTGTTGGAGCATTGACGGACTGTTTCTGTTTCAAAACTAGCCAATACAATGCAAATATCTCTGTACGTTTATAGCAATTTCATGTTTTATCTTGTACTGAAATGGGAAAGGTTTAACACACATGCATATTGCAATTTGCATGTCATGCACCATACAGTAGCTTCTAAGTTTCATCTGAACCTTTGAATGCACTTGGTTGTTGGTTGAAAGCATCATCCGTTTGGTTTGAATATTATGTGTTTTGTGTAACTGTCATTTACTTCACAGTGTATATACGATGTGTTGTCTTCTTAGTATCCATGACCATTAACAATCTATTTATTTCCATGATAACACTTGAATCTGACCATTGACTACAGAGTGGAGCACAGTTCTATGTGAGTAGCATGTTGGTTTCAACTTCCAACACACCACTCACTGCACTCCCACTATGGGCAAATGAAAAGTGGTGCTTTTTCCTGCTACTGTATGTAAACATTCTACTGGGTTTTCTGAAGATGTTTCTCTTTGCATCCACCTTCTTGCATTTGGCTACCTCTTTCACGGCATGATAGAGTATTAAATGATGATGTCTCCTCATTTAAATATTTCATATTTAGTGATCAAATTTGATGAAACATCTTTTCAGACAGATTGTTTCAACCCCTGAGATAATTGATCCCATGTTAGCGGGTTATTATCTCTGCATGTGTGTCATATATTCCATCCCGTTCCCCCCCAAACGCACTGTGCAGAACTCCCCAGTTTCACGGCCAGGATCCTCCCAGCTTCTTTTTGGGTCCTGTTGGGCTGGCTGGAGTGTTATGTAGAAGACAGGAGCAGCTGCTGTCTTCTCTTAAGGGCCCTCATCTGACACATTGTAGCAGCTCTCCGAAGCAGGAGCAGGGAGAGCCAAACCTCCCGCTGGGTAGAATGGGGTGAGAGGTGCAATACCCTACAACAGGCCCCCATTGCTCCACCAACCTCAGCCACACACCTCCCAGCAGGATGGAACATTGTGGATTCAATCATTTGCACTTTCGCATAATCCCCCTGCTCACTGGGCGTTAATGTATTTTCATACTTAAAGTATGTGCTTTAGTTGTTCTCGCTGATAGAGTCTGACGTAATTTACACATTCTACCTGGTTTGTGTTTTTTTTCTTCCATTCTGAATTCTAATGTTCCAAAAAAAAAAACTAATGATCCCGGCGGTTTGACTCGTATGGATATAATTATGAAGCATCAACTAACGGAGAGAAAACGCTAAAGTTAGAATTCGTTAAACTTTCGCTAGAAACAGACTGTATGAACTATGAGTGACTGACTATCGTAAACGATACAAAGCCTGGCAGTGAGCATGTTCGGAAGGTTCTAATAATACCACCATTTTGACTGATTGTCTTTGGCTCTTTGCTCAGTTCCGTAGCCTGCCAAAGAGTCTGAAATGCATGTATTCTCTGATAGTTGATGGTTAAATTCACCGCCTGAAATCTTCCAGATCCCCTGGCTGTCTGTCATCGCGCATCACAACAATTAGCTTTCTGAAAGTGGAGCCGGTGTCTGGACCATGTCAGATGCCTGTCGCGCTTGTTCTGCGGCATGAATGTGGGTCAACTTGATCATTAACTAATGGATGCTAAATTGGGCTTTCGTTTGCGTTTGTTATCCACACAAGGCCGCAGAGAGAATGAGCGAAGTTCACTAACAAGATAGGCTACCTCACAGTTATTACGCCTTCTAAGAAATTAAGCACCCGTATGGAAGCAGGCAAATTGACCGTTTTATTCACTCCTGCTTCATTCCAGCAGCATGAAAACTCAATTAAAATCAGCCCATCACATATCTCCCTGGCCAAAGATCACATTACATGTCTCACGTCCTGTGCAACGACGATGACTTCTCTCCGTCTCCCTCCACGGGAGTTTGCTCATCTGGAAAACGGCCTCCTCAGATCAACAGACTGTGGCTGGATTTGACGTAATGTGGGGAAATATTCCCCTTTAGCCACAGAAGAGAAATAAAGTCCCAGAAGAGAATGTTGTTTTTGTGGCTGGCCATACTGGTCATGACCAGCCCCCTCAATGTGGCTTGGACGAGTGCATAATGGGCCACCTGTCCAAACATCTGCACTGGCCACCTATTTATTCAGCCTATTAAACTGTCCAGCGTGACAATAGGTGTGAGTGAGTGCGTGCATGCGTGCGTGCGTGTGTCTCACACGTTAGGAATAAATTGTTTCTGGCCTCTGTCAATGCTAAATGCCCCCATTTCCCTGGGATCTTTCTCTTCTCTATTATAACAATTACAGAAAGGATGTTAAAACTACTTACTTTTAAGTTTAACCATAGTCCTATAAAAGACCACAGGTACAGTAGGGTCAATGTAATATACAGTATGTATCACAAGGTACTGTTTGCTACTATACTCGATTCCTCTCCCCTCTCCCTTTCCTCATGCCTGTCCTTATGTCTGCCGATGTCTGCAATGTTTGACTGATATATTCTCGTTTCAAAGGAATAGTCTATCTCCTCACCAGGTTTAAAATGGGTTATAGACCATGGCTAACAGATGTATGAATTAAATAAGTTGCTGCTCTGTGTTTTCATAATGTAGCATAAATGTTTGCCCTTTTCTATCCCGCTTATCATCAGCCTCATGAAAATGCTTTCTTTAAAGTGCTTGAAAAGTTATTTTTGGAACATGACGTCTTCTGTCATGATTCCTGCCTTGATCTTCTATTCAAAATGTTCCTTTTTAAGTTAAATGCAGGATACGACCGACTATACAGCACATGAAATAGCTTACCATCTCTGTTGTCCTTTTCTGCATGTGATTTGCACTTGTCTGTTGGTGAAAACCAGTGCTTGATACTGACAGTTTATTTCTGTTATCATATTCTTGGTACAGGAATAAATAATAAACGAATAAGTACTCTGCAGTAACATGGCTCCTTTTATTTCAGGGTGAATTGGAACGTCAGCTCCTACAAGCCAACCCCATCCTTGAATCTTTCGGGAATGCCAAGACCGTGAAAAATGACAACTCGTCACGTTTTGTAAGTACAGGACACTAACTGAAATTCGGAAAGGTTGTCGGCTCGGCTGTCTGATTATTGAACTAACTGTACACCTGATTGAGAAATTTGGTGGCATTTGCATCTTGGGAAAAAAAAAAATCCTCCTTTCTTTTGAAAGTAAGTAAAACCGTAATGGAAAGGAATTTGATCATCCTGCTATTTCCTGTAAGCAATTACACAGGGGCATTCCAGCCGGACAGACGTCTGCTAGTCATTAATGATTTCTTTGATATGCTGGAGTCTGCACTCTGCACAGCACAGCAGATCCACACAGATCAGAGCACTCACTCAGCTTGAGAACTAAATAAATAAGTGACACTATGAAGGTGGAATGCTGTGCAATATCACCGATGTGATGAAGGAGCTTGATGTGATTTTCAAAGAAAATCTTCCGTCAGTAATGCCTCTCATAGTCATAATACAGTTTTGTGTAATGATGACAGAACTGCAACACAACTTTTGAGCCACAAAAATCATAACCATGTGTCTGAGATATGTCAACTTGCACTACAGAGACATTATAGGCGCGTGCACGTGTGTGTGTTTGCGCGTGTGTGTGCGACTGTGCGTGTGTGAAACAGATACCATTTTCTTCAGAAGTCTCCTCCACTTGATCAGAACCAGATCTGTACTGGTGTTTGGTTGTTCATGTGGTCTTCTGTTATCTAATACACTGGGTTGGAACTTAATGGAGACGTTTTAGGTTGGGCAATACAGATGTATGTAATGTACACAGCTATGGCTGGTGGCAAAACCAGTTCAGAACATCTGCCCTGTGGCATGCATGTCATGTGCATGTCAAAGGGCAGGGTTTCAGATCATTTAATTTAGATCTCATGAAATAATAATTAAAACGTTTTTATTTATAGAGAGCTTTTTTTGGTCTTATGTTCTTCCTGAATCTTGTCTCCTTTTACCTGTTCATCTGCAGGGGAAATTCATCCGGATCAACTTTGATGTTACTGGCTACATTGTGGGAGCCAACATTGAAACTTGTATCCTTATGGAAACAATGGACTTGAATGTTATTCATTATATTTCCTGTTAGCAATCACTGCAATTTCAATATTTTTCAACTGAGGAGCTACACTATAAATCCAACCTAGTAAAGTAGTACAGATTTCTATGCAGAAATCTAAAATTTGGTTCCCACTGGCCAGATATTGTTGTAGAACAATGGATTGATTGAATGGTTGATTAAATGAATGTTAAAGTTTGCAAACTGTACAGAGGTGTTAGTAGTAGTAGTAGTAGTAGTTTTAGTAGTAGTTTTCCAACCAGTAATACGCCCTGAGTGCGAGAAGCGACCTCGCCCTAAAGGATGAGGTCGATATGGAGCGTGTCTTGAGTGTACAGGCTTTGATGAGGTCAAATCAACATCAACATGGATGGAATGTCAGAACAGGAAGGACGGGTGGGGGAGGAACTGTTCTGACATGTCAGAACAGGTCAGCTCCATATATGGAGATCTAAGGGTTTGAGGTCAGATGACATTTATTTTCTCACTCCGTAAATGTATCTGTAACTAGATAAAAGTGCCCTTCTGGGCACAGGTCTCCACCAGGAGGATAGGAGTGTGTGTGATGTTTGGCAAAATGTTTAGGAGTAATATAAACATGTTTGTTTGTTTTTTGCAACAATTTTCTTCATTGTGTTGAGGAAATGCAGAGTCAGATCACTCATAGCATCTCTGAGGATAGAATTCTGGATGAGCAGGACATGAGCAGCAGCATTTTGTACAAAACGGGCCACTCCTGAAGACTTTGGAAGGCAATCTTAGCCAATCAGTGTAGAATCTGAGAAATCAAACAGACTCGTCTTGATCACATGACTACAGAGATCATGTATACCGATTTGCATGAGATTTGGATGAAATCTGTGCGACTAATATAATATATAATATATGTGTTTTGCAGAAATCGGCCTCATGGTGGCGCTATAACCGGCAGATGTGGAGGGATGCAGGGAAAATGTGCGTCTAGGGAGTGCGCATACAAAGTTGTACACAGAACGATGCAGTTATAGGTAAAAACAGGAATTGCCCTGTTATAGCGCCACCATGAGGCTGGTTTGGAAAATCGTCCTCAGCCTAGTGGAAATGTGTGTGTATAATTTCACGGAAATTGCACACTGTGTTTGTGATTTGTGGCATTTTGTTCGAAACGGACCAATCATGTGAGCTTTGGAAGCGAATTGGAAGCCAATCATGTGTAGTCCAGCCCTATGGAATACATGGAATGCATGTGCTAATAAAGAGTATTTAAAATATTCTTTTTGATGCTCATAGGAAGTTGTTTTCTAGTTAGCACATGCATTCCATACTCCAAGGGCTGGACAAACATGGATATATGTCAACTTGGGAGTGAAAGGTAAAAACAGGAATTGCCCTGTTATAGCGCCACCATGAGGCTGGTTTGGAAAATCGTCCTCAGCCTAGTGGAAATGTGTGTATAATTTCACGGAAATTGCACACTGTGTTTGTGATTTGTGGCATTTTGTTCGAAACGGACCAATCATGTGAGCTTTGGAAGCGAATTGGAAGCCAATCAGGAAGGAAGATGGGAAATGGTGCAGATCCGTGTTGATCACATGACTATGGAGATAGTGTATACCGAATTGTGTGATGTATGGATAAAATGTGTACGAGTAATCTACAGAAATGTGTTTTGCCTAAATCGGCCTCATGGTGGCGCTATAACAGGCCGTTGAGGAATATTTGGGGCAGAGGTTCGTCGTTGGCATTCAGGGAGTGTGTGTGCAAAGTTTGGCATGGATCGGGCCAACGGTGCCGGAGATTAGCTGGTAACGGACGGAAGGAAGGAAGGAAGGACGGACGGACGGACGCACACATACACGGACGGAGTGCAAAACATACTCTCTCCCCATGCCTTCGGCCTGGTGGAGACAATAAAGGAATACATATCAGTGTTGGTGGTGTTGCCGTGGTCTGTAGTTTCAAATGGAAGTGGCACACTACTCCCTTGACCATGCTGTGTCAGACCTATTGGAGAAATCCAGAGCCATTCGCCAAGCCAAAGATGAGCGCACCTTCCACATCTTCTACCAGCTGCTCGCCGGGGCCGGAGAGCACCTCAAAAGTAAGTAGGTTAATGCCTCGAGGCAGATATACCACAGAGGAATAGTTTACGCAGTCTTACGTCATAATTCCAGATGGCTGTTGATGTGGAGCAATTAGAGTGAACGTCCAACATGGTAATAGTAATGTTAACCACATTAACCCCGGTGTCCCTGTTCTTGGCTTAATTTTATCCATGCTATACACAAGTGTTATGCTTTAATTGTGTAAGATGGTTGTGGGTTGTTTGAGACTGGTAAGTGATTAGTTAATTTCTTCTGAGAGTATAAAGTATGTATTTGCAGCACTATAATACAAAGCCTTTTAACAGAGCACTAGGATTTCTACTCGGCGGAAACAAGTACACACTTAATTGTATATCTACTACAACCACCTGTGTAACTCTTCTTTCCATGTGCTGATGCAGCCGACCTGCTTTTGGAAGGTTTCAACAGCTACCGTTTCCTGTCCAACGGTAACCTCCCCATTCCGGGCCAGCAGGACAAAGACGACTTCCAGGAGACGATGGAGGCCATGCACATCATGAGCTTCTCCCACGAGGAGATAATGTGTACGTGTTACAGGGGTGGTTCCCAAACTTTGTAGCCCCGGCACAGCCCAAAAAGAGAAAATTGATGTCTTCCCCGGGACCCAATGGGACCAACGTGGCTTCGCGCCACGCTGTGAGATTGTAGATCGGCTATTTTCACTACTACTTAAACATTTGTTTTCAATTTTTTGGGAATTTCTTAGATTTTTCTTTGATTTCTTCACAAAAGTACTGAATTTTGTTTTAATTCATGAAAAATATTTCTTTTTTTGAAAATGTTTTGATATGATAACACTAATTAAAAACACTGTTTGGGAAACAGTGTGTCTTGAGACGAGGTCGCCGCTTAGGTATTCAAAAAGAGGCCGTGTCCCCTTTTTTGGTCATGTGCAATGAACAAGCTACCTTTCAATACGAAATGAGTGACAGAACAATGTCAACGCTTTTTTTTAAGTATCCCTGGCTAATAAGCCAAATATGTCTTATTTATAATATTGCTCTCTATAATAAAAATGTTAAATTAAATCCACTTTAAATATTCAATTTATTTTAGAAATGGTTCATCTTTCACTCAATAGGGACAACTCCCGTCGCAAGATGGTGTAATTTGTCCATGTGTAATCCAGCCCTATGGAATATATGGAATGCATGTGCTAATAAAGAGTATTTAAAATATTATTTTTGATGCTCATAATTCATATTAACCATAGGAAGTATGAAGTTGTTTTCTAGTTAGCACATGCATTCCATACTCCAAGGGCTGGACAAACATGGATATATGTCAACTTGGGAGTGAAAGACAAACACCTTAAATAAAATAAATGTTTTTAATTTCATTGTTTTGTTATAGAGTGTAATGTGTGGTATGTGTATGTGAGGTATATTTGTCTTATTAGCCAGGGATCCTTTTAAACGGGTCTTCTGTGGATACACAGTCGTAAGCCGTATTCCTTGTATTACTTTACCTGTGAAACTATGCAGTGTGTATGTTTACATACAGGATATCATACAACATTGATATTAACACTCTATGGTCATTCATTTTCATATCTTTTGTGTGTAGCTATGCTGAAAGTGGCGTCCTCAGTCCTTCAGTTTGGCAACATTATTTTCAAAAAGGAGAGGAACACGGACCAAGCCTCTATGCCTGAGAATACAGGTAGCTGAACGCACACACACACACACACACACACACACACACACACACACACACAGACACACACAGCGCTGCCCGGTTAGCAGCTACCATCTGCTGCTAAGTTTAATGCAGATAGTTTGGAAGGCCCACAGGTCAAGACCTCCTGCACCTCTTCATATTTTATATTTATGCCCATTTCCTCTCTGCTTTAAGTGGCGCAGGGGCGTTACTAGCGCAACGCAGACAACGTGACTGCGTGGGGGCCCAGAGGCAAGGGGGGCACACGGCTGCCCACCCGTGCTGTCTGTAAAATAAAAGTATAAACACATACAGAGATGCAATGACAGTTGAGTTGAACAAAGTTTGGCGGAGCCTGGTGGTGGCTGCTGCTAGCGCACACAGCCACACACCATACCATATGCATAGGCACACATGTGCCCCGCCTCCCTCCCAACAGCTCTCCTCTAGTAGAGTGTAGCCTCGGTCCCAGGCTGTAGGCTAATAACGTGAACAAGTGTGCATGCAGTGGGCTTTCCCAGTCTCGAGTCCCGACAGCCAGGTATGTGAACAAATCACTACAACTACAGTGCCCTGCTGTTTATAAACCAACATGCAGTTTAGGCTTGTTTTTACAGGCTGCAGCTGTTGCTCTGATTACAATTGCGACAGGTACCGTCAGAACTGCTGTACAGTGCTCCGCTGTGCTGTTTCTAAGCCAAAAACTGTCCGGGATACATTCACCGGCGATCGCGCGCGCGCGGGGGGGGGGGGGGGGGGGGGGGGGGGGGGGGGCGGGGGTGCTATCGGTCGGGGGGCACTCGCTGATCAGCCTGCGTCGGGGCCCACTGACATCTAGTTACGCGTCTTAAGTGGCGCGTCCATCTGCCTCGACCGTGTCTGGGAGAAAGAAAGAGAGAGAGAAGGAGAGACAGATAGGGAGATACAAGCAAATATTGTAGTAGCAAAACAAAATGTTTCAATTGCCTCATGGGTCTCTGTGTCTTCATCATTCAAGTATACATCCTTGTTGACAGTTCCTTTTTGTAATTGTTCTCTCACAGCTGCCCAGAAGCTGTGTCATCTGCTTGGGTTGAATGTGATGGAGTTTACCAGAGCCATCCTTTCTCCCAGGATCAAAGTGGGAAGAGACTATGTCCAGAAAGCCCAGACCAAAGAACAGGTCAGTGGGTAACAGCAAGCACATTGAGTCTCGTGTTAATAGTAGAGTAGTGGTCAGTTGATTAACCTTTTGCGTTCACATTTTTACTTTGGCCAGTGAAGTCATGTTGTAACTACATTGTACATACAGTACATCTCATGCACGCACACACACACACACTTGTATATACGTGCAGTACATACATACATAGATTACATACATACTCTTTCACCCGGCCCGGTATGATATTCCTTTTGGTAGACTATGCTTAGCTGTAATAGAGTACCTGTCCTTAAATCAGTTTGCATACCAACGCTATGCTGGCTTTTGTTCACAATGGTTATGAGTACACATCAGAGTCATCTGTCCACTTGTGTTTTCCATCCGGTCCGACTGTGAAAACAAACACAAATCGTCATTCGGCCTGTCATTCCTTCATTTCTGTCATTACCTTACTCACCCTTTGTCTTACATATACCTATACTTTTCAAAATGTTTCAAGTTTTGCTTGAAAATAGCTGATCCCCAATCTCGCAACGCACTGCATCACAAGCTTGTAGGAAGTAGATTATCTATTTTCTAAAATGTTCGCCTATAATTTTAATGCCCAAAACTGGACATCAGGGTTAAAATAGTTAACTTTTTCTCCTTCAACTCGTTGAAATGCCTGATTTTACACTTGTCTTAGTTCTACTGGATCTACTTCACTATAGTCCCTCCCTAACATTTTTTTCTACTTTTTATTTGTTGACGAAATTGTCAGTATAAAATGTAGTCATAGTTTGTCATCATAGCTTAGTTTTTAGTTAGTTTTTATTTTGTTGTCGTCAGTGAAAATAGTTAGCCGACGAACATTTCATAGTTACTGCGAGAGTGAGGTCTAGCCAACACCAAGTTTTAGTCGGCGTAATGAACACTGCTCCTCTTCCTCTAGGCTGACTTTGTGGTGGAGGCCTTGGCTAAAGCTGATTCTGATTCTCTTCCTCCAGGCTGACTTTGCGGTGGAGGCCTTGGCTAAAGCTGATTCTGATTCTCTTCCTCCAGGCTGACTTTGCGGTGGAGGCCTTGGCTAAAGCTGATTCTGATTCTCTTCCTCCAGGCTGACTTTGTGGTGGAGGCCTTGGCTAAAGCTGATTCTGATTCTCTTCCTCTAGGCTGACTTTGTGGTGGAGGCCTTGGCTAAAGCTGATTCTGATTCTCTTCCTCCAGGCTGACTTTGCGGTGGAGGCCTTGGCTAAAGCTGATTCTGATTCTCTTCCTCCAGGCTGACTTTGCGGTGGAGGCCTTGGCTAAAGCCACGTATGAGCGCCTGTTCCGCTGGCTCGTCCATCGCATCAACAAAGCTCTGGACAGGACCAAACGGCAGGGGGCCTCTTTCATCGGCATCCTGGACATCGCTGGATTTGAGATCTTCCAGGTATGGAATCGCAGACGTTATATTCACTGTATCATTCACTGTATCATTCACTGTATCACGATATATATGATATCTCTGAAAAGGCATATTGTGGAGACATTGTATCGTCTCGACGATATTTATCCCCATATCGCCCACCCCTACTTTTACTCCCTATCAGATCCACAATTTCTTTGAGGTCTCGGTTTCTCCTTAACAGCATCATGTATATGTGACCATGCATTCAGGTTTTCCCTCCCTTGTACTGATTTCTCCTCCTGCAGCTGAACTCCTTTGAGCAGCTGTGCATTAACTACACCAACGAGAAGCTGCAGCAGCTCTTCAACCACACCATGTTCATCCTGGAGCAGGAGGAGTACCAGAGGGAGGGCATCGAGTGGAGCTTCATCGACTTCGGCCTCGACCTGCAGCCCTGCATCGACCTCATAGAGAAGCATGTAAGATTTGACCTGCATCCACCTAATAGAGAAGCCGGTCAGTCAGTGAGGACCAGTCCTCAAGTTTGACTCCTCTTATTTGTCTGTGGATCATTGAACTAACTAGTAAACTGATGTTTGCACCATTTTGATAAAAGCAAATAAAGTAAAATAAAGAAAGTACATATTAGTAGAGAAAAGTGTATGTGTAGTGTGTGGGTGTAAGAGTGCAAGACATAATGTGATTACCCCGTTGGAGTATAGACGCTGGTGGTGGTGCTAGTGCAGATGAACCGCCAAGCGCATTCGGTACATAGTTTTGAGTGCTCTCTATATCCTTTTCTTTCTGACTGTCCTGTGTCGTTGTCCCTCGCAGGCGAACCCTCCAGGCGTGCTGGCTCTGCTGGACGAGGAGTGCTGGTTCCCCAAGGCCACGGACAAGACCTTCGTGGACAAGCTGAGCCAGGAACAGGGCACCCACACAAAGTTCCAGAAACCTCAGAAGCTCAAAGACAAGGCCGACTTCTGCATCATCCACTACGCTGGCAGGGTGCGTGATTTGCTGTCTTTCTCCAAAACATACAGGGCAAATCTTCAGTGGTGGAAAGTAACTATGTGCATTTACTTTACATACTGTACTTAAGTACTTAAGTACAATTTTGAGGTGTTTGTACGTTACTTGAGTATTTCCAATACTTTTACTTTTACTCCACTACATCTCGGACTTTACTAGTTACTTTGTACATTTTGATTATTATCACAAAGCATACATTAACCACTTCAGCCCTATATTCATAACGGCCATTTCAAAAATCGCGATGCAATGCATTGTGAGCTTGTAGATTGGCTATTTTCAAACTTGAAATGGGACATTTCTGCACAATGAGTACTTTTGCTTTTGGTACTTTAAGTACATTTTAATACCAATACTTTTGTACTTTTACTACAGTAGTAGTAAAAGTACATTTTGAATTCCAGACTTTTACTTGGAGCAGAGTAGTTCCATATTGCAGTATTTATGAATTTGTTTTAACATAATTTATATTGAAGGAATGTCACAGGAAGATAAATATCAGTAGAAAAAAAAGTTTTCTGGAAAACAACAAAAGGAAAGACAAACTGATTACTTTCCCCACCACTGCATACAGGGCAAATGTTCACTCCCTCATGTTTGATGTGGTATTGGTTTCACTCTGAACTTAGAACTGAGAAAGGCAAGTCACGACTCCACTGATGTTAAAAAGACAACACCTTGGATGTTGGCCAAGGAAGTCTGGTTTAATGGACCTCTTTGCCAATGTTGTCTGGTCTGCATCCGATATAACTTTATCGTGCAGCATGCGGAATCTTGGCAAGTCATATAAAAAGGAGGTTCCATTGGTGGAGGTCATCAAAGGTCACCTTCCCGACAGCCATTAGGACTATAATCGATGTCATTGAAATGCCAATGGACCCTCATTGCTGTCCCTATTACTGCTATCTATCAAAGGAATTCCAGTACATGCATATGCTATCATTCATCCACTGATAAATCTGCATACATGAACTTAACGGAACTATTTTATAGTTTATGTCCCACACATGCGGTAGACAATAGGACCAGATTCCTTAAACCCAGGTTTAATGGATATCAGATGATTTAAACTGAAAGCAGGAGTCTGTAATCCAATCCAAGACAATGAAAATTCATCACTTTCAGCTGATAGTTCAAATTACTTTTTTTCCATTGATTCCTCACCCCATGGAGCCTTTAATTCTATAATTTATTTGTTTGTGTCACCGAGCATAAAAGTGTGCATTAGGATAGTGGAAGTAAGGAAAATGAAAGTAAGACACATTACTATACTAAATATTTGCATTAACTTGTGAATGATGCCTGAAGAGTTTTGTGCGTTAAGGTTTTTGCGTCACATCTCTGTTCTAGGTGGACTACAAGTCTGATGAATGGTTGATGAAGAACATGGACCCACTAAATGACAACGTGGCCACACTTCTCCACCAATCTACTGACAAGTTTGTGGCTGAACTGTGGAAAGATGGTAAGATCCTACTTAGAATAGAATAGAATAGAATAGTCCCCAGTCCCCAGTCCCCACTCCTTTGGGGAGTTTTTTTTCTTTTTCTCACGTTATATACATATTTATAGTATATGTATATGCACATTCGTCCTCTGCATTTACCCATCCTATAACATAGCAGTGAGCAGCCATTCTACGGCACTCTGGGAGCAATTCAGGGTTAAGAGTCTTGCTCAGGGACACACATAGTCGCATTGCTGATCTGGCCTGGTCAACAATGTGTCAATGTGTGTTACCCATCATCTTAATAACAATAAGACATTTTGTTAGTAATCTGTTAAGATTATTCCTAATCTGTTTGTTAGGAATCTGTATTTTATTTTTTAATAACACAGTAGGGCTGCACCATTATGACAAATGATCCTCCTGATTATTTCGCGGAATATTGTGATCACAATTATTAATCACGTTTTTTGGTGACGATGATACTTTGTGGAAAATATTTTTGTGCCTTTGTTGCTCATTTTGCTTATTTGTGTCCTTGTCTACTGTTAAATATAATCTGTGATTTTATTGTTATTCTGTGAGCCTGATGGTTTTTAGTAATCCTGAAGGTAATGAGAAGAGATGAGGCCAAGGTGCAAGGACATCATACGATCTTTGATTAACTTACAAACTAAATGAAAGATTTTTGATTACTTATATTGTGCAGCCCTATAAAAGTGAATCATCATGTACGATTAATTAGTCAGTTTAGTCAGTTAACAAGCAGGTTGATAAGTTCTTTGAAACCAACTTACTGCATACTGTATCCGGGCCAGGATATTTCCTCATGTTAACGTGGTCCACCTCCCATTCCCTGTCTCTCTCTCTCTGTGTTGTAGAGATTCAGACCATTCAAAGGGCTTCATTCTATGACAATGTCACTAGTCTGGATGAGCCAGAAGGTGAATGACTGGGCCGTGTGCTGTTGGCAGACCTGGGCCAAAATGAGTAGCTGCATCCAATTGAAAAAATGAAACAAAAACACACTTATGTTACGTTTATGAAAATGAACCCTCGGTGAGCCTTCATGGCTCAAGCTGTTCAAATACTCGTTCAAATACCCTCACTGTTGTGAATGCTCCCTAAGCAGGTCAGCTACTATTTCTGAATATGTATTTTTGCCCAGATCTGGCTGTATGTTTCCATGCTTCAGCCGGTGCTGTCTGTCGTAGCTGCAGACGCTCCCATTCGCTTCTAGGCTGCATGTCTCAGCCACCAGTGGTAGTGACTAGTCCTTAAAATAGACCTAATAACAGTTAGACTAAAGAATAGTTCAAGTAGAGCTACCTTCACTTAAAAAAAACCCAGCAATGACTCTGTGTTGCAAAGTAATAAAAGCGGTTGTTTCGATGCATCGCAGGGTCTGGAGTGGGGCTGGAATGGAACTTGGTGCGGTCAAAAACCTCAAAGCAAGCAATTCCAAAGCTAGCGCAGCTTTCCTCAGCTTTCACAGCTTGTTGAAAGTATTGTATTCCCTCCACTGAGCCTATATTTTCCCATAAGTGAATTAAAGATTTTAAGCGAGACTGAAGAAAGATTAATGGCTTTAAATTCCCGCCTTTTTTATACAGTAGCGGGAAATTAGAACCACATGTCCAGCTGGGTGTTTGTTCTGGCTGAGCTCTGAACTCACGACATCCATGCAAAGGAGTCGGGCTGTGCCCATCAACAGAGTCAATGTTGAAATTGAAAGATATTCCAGTAGTTTACGACTCACTGGAACACTCATAGGTGTAATTTAGCTGTTTTGACGTTGATAAATGGCCAGTGTTGACTTATAGAAAAACAAACGTCTGTTTTTAGAGTCTCATGTCATAGTTGCTTTGCTCATAACGTCTGATGTATAAACCTTGTCAGACCGTGGCTCAGAATCATGGCCATGCAAAAAACAAAGAGTGGTGGGAATTTGTCTCAGTCCTGTAACTGAAGCCCATAAACCTCATTTACATTTATATCTAAATCAAGGACCGTATTACGGTCAGGTCATGTGATATTCATCTCTATATTGGATAGAGATGTCTTCAGTCAATCTATGTAGAATCTTTAGATTTTTAGAAGGCTTTTACTGTAACGTTCTCATCCATCTCCATGTGCTCACGTTCCTACATTATTCCAGCCTCTCGCCGGCTGCTGCTTTTCCTACCATGACTCCCCTCTCCCCGCACAGACTCCAGTGCCTCTAACCCGTCTCTCTGTCTTTCCCGTGCCAGTGGATCGCATTGTGGGCCTCGACCAGGTGGCAGGGATGAACGAAACGACGTTCGGAGCCACTTACAAGACCAAGAAGGGCATGTTCCGCACGGTGGGCCAGCTCTACAAGGAGTCCCTCACCAAACTCATGGCCACGCTCAGGAACACCAACCCCAACTTTGTCCGATGCATCATCCCCAACCACGAGAAGAGGGTGCGGATCCACTTGTTGTACAGTACCATTAGCTTTTGGGTGTCATTTTAATGTTGAGATATTAGATTTTTATCCATTTCACCCAGCCCACACAGTGTGGCTATTTGGTCTGAATTGAAGTGTGTCACTTGTTTTGAATCCCAGCGGGTCTCAGTTCATAGTTTTTTTTGTTTTGTAACTGTAGTAGAATGTCCTATTTCATTGACCAAATCCCTGCTTTTATGCAGAATGCTGAATATGAATTAAACCGGAGAGCAAAATAATGCCCTTCCAATGCAGTGGTTTTCCACCAGTGGTCCTTGAGGTGGTTCCAGCTGGTCCCCAGCTAAATGATGGAGAGTTGGTAACCAAATAGATCTTTAACTCTTGACCAAAATGGACCCTTAGTAAGGGTCCCTTACGGGCCAATTGGTTTCATTTTACACACAAGAGTTACTTCATTTACACGAACTCTACACGATTAGATAATGTAGAATAATTGTTATTTTGATCAATGCCTGTTGTCTCTGGTGTTAGTACATCAATACAGCATGGAATTGTGGACATAATCCTATCCGACGAGTCAACGACGACAACATATCTAAGTCTTGGGTCTGAGAGGCTAAATCTCATCAAATCCGTGGCTCAAATGGACCTTGATATGAAAAAGGTCTTAACGTCTGTCTGTCTTGTCTCCCTCAGGCTGGTAAACTGGAGCCCCACCTGGTCCTGGATCAGCTGAGGTGTAATGGTGTTCTAGAGGGGATCCGAATCTGCAGACAGGGCTTCCCCAACCGCATAGTCTTCCAGGAGTTCAGACAGAGGTGTTGTCACAAGCATATTGATGTATTTATTTTCTATACACATCATTTACATCATTTATTTAGCATTTACATTGGTGTTCTCTGATATTCAGGTATGAGATCCTGACGCCCAACGCCATCCCCAAGGCATTCATGGATGGGAAACAAGCCTGTGAGAGAATGGTACTGATTTCTACTTTCCCGTTCTTTAACCATGAAACTGCTGAGCAGTGGTGGAAAAAGTTTATTTTTATTAAGTAAAAGTATCAATACTGCAATGTAGAAATACTCTGTTACAAGTAACAGTTCAGAGGTACAAAAATATTAGTGTCATAATGTACTTAACCCATTTAGACCTGAGGCCTTCTAAATCCTGAGTTTTCTGGAAAAACTTCAAATATTTATTCCAAAAATAATAATATGATGTTGCTATATAAACTGTACATAGCAACAACAATCCAAAGATGTGTACCCGTCTTGAAAGGCAAAAAAACAAGAAGGGATTTCCGTCCTTAATGGGTTGTACCAAAAGTAGAAAGTACTCATTATGCAGAAGGTTTCACAAGACGGTTTACAAAAGTCCAAAATGTAAAAATCCTTTAAAATAGCTGATCTACAAGCTCACGCATTGTGAGCTTGTAGATCTAAAGTACTGAACATTGTTTGTTTTGTTTGTTTTAGCTGAACTACAGAATTTGTGTTCCTCTTCAGTTCACTTCAGCTCAATAATTTCGAATGATATTGATGGAACATTTGTTCACAATTGTTTCATAATGAAATTGTATTGATTTATTTTATTTCCTAGATCAAAGCCCTGGAGCTGGATGCTAATTTCTTCCGCATCGGCCAGAGTAAGATCTTCTTCAGAGCTGGTGTTCTGGCCCACCTGGAGGAGGAGAGAGACCTGAAGATCACCGACATCGTCATTTACTTCCAAGCCGCCTGCCGCGGATATTTAGCACGAAAGTGAGAGTCATCTCCGCTCATGTTTTATTTTTAATTTTTATGTGGAAGTGGGCAACTTGATAGAATTCTACTCGTTACACGTGAACATTTAATTTGGGACATTATGAATAAAGAAAGTATTCCGTTTGCTTGTTAAGAGATGTTCTGTCACGACTAGTGTCCACGTTCTCTCCTCAGGGCCTTTGCTAAGAAGCAACAGCAGCTGAGTGCCCTGAAAGTCCTCCAGAGGAACTGTGCTGCCTACTTGAAACTACGCCACTGGCAGTGGTGGAGGCTGTTCACCAAGGTAACTATAGCCAATGGCAGTGGTGGAGGCTGTTCACCAAGGTAACTATAGCCAATGGCAGTGGTGGAGGCTGTTCACCAAGGTAACTATAGAGCGTCGCAGTCCCGCCTCCTACCCTGGACCAGGAAATGAAACCCAATGCATTATTCTCATAGACATTTCTTAAAGTATTTATTTAAAGACGGTTATGCCGCGGACAAAGCCAACTCGAGTCGTGACAACTCATGACAACACAAACAATATTTTGGACCAAACAAATAATTACAAAGAAGAAAAACAACAAAAAAAGTGTTGTAACCTGCCGTTTTTTTCTTCTTTCTAATTATTTGTTTGGTCCAAAATATTGTTTGTGTTGTCATGAGTTGTCACGACTCGAGTTGGCTTTGTCCGCGGCGTAACCGTCTTTAAATAAATACTTTAAGAAATGTCTATGAGAATAATGCATTGGGTTTCATTTCCTGGTCCAGGGTAGGAGGCGGGACTGCGACGCTCTATAGCCACTGGCAGTGGTGGAGGCTGTTCACCAAGGTAACTATAGCAAATAGCAGTGGTGGAGGCTGTTCACCAAGGTAACTATAGCCAATAGCAGTGATGGAGGCTGTTCACCAAGGTGGGAACAGTACGCTAGTAAATTCATATTGGGAAACCCTAACCCTCAAGGACATGGGAGCAAGATGGCAAGGTTCCCAGTTCGAACCCGGGCTCCCCCAGATTTAGTGTCAAAGTATCCTTGAGCAAGACACTGAACCCCTAATTGCTCCCAATGTGCAGGTTGGTACATTGCATGGATACCTCAGTCATCGGTGTATGAATAGGTTTGTGAATGGGTGAATGTAATGCACAATCTATGTAAGGCGCTATATAAATGCACCATTTATGCCTCCCAAGCGTACGTATGCACACGTTCCACTGGGTTTAGCAGACCCCTGGCAGGCCAAAGACGTCCCACTGGGTCTTCTAAGCCCAGTGGGACGTGCATAGAGGGTCTATGCACGTCCCCCTGGGTTTAGCAGACCCCCTGGCAGACCAAAGACCACATGTAAGGATTTAGGATTTATCTCCACACAAGGGGGGAGTGGGAAGTGGATAATGTTGCTCAGGAGAGGGAACACTGGAAATCTTGGTTGGAACTGTTACCCCTGCAACCCAAGTCTTGATAAGCGGTTGAAGATGGATGGGTGAATTTGTCTTTTTGCATTGCGTCTTCCAGGTGAAGCCGCTCCTGCAGGTCACCAGGCAGGAGGAGGAGATGCAGGCTAAAGACGAGGAGTTGGTCAAGGTGAAGGAGAAACAGACCAGGTTGGAGCACGAGATGATAGACATGGAGAGGAAAGGCCAACAGGTCAGTGTTGATTTCTTTTTTTTCCCTTTTCTTTTTTTTTACACGGCACATTTTAGTTTTAGTCGTAGTCTTTTCAAATTCCATGTTGTAGTCACATTTTTGTCACCTGAAATGTGTTCGTGTTAGTCTAGTTTTAGTCAACTAAATATGAGATTTTAGACTGCTAAATTCTACAGTTGGTTTTGTCGACTGGAATGTATTTTGGTGGGCCTTGATGACGTCGTAATGCCTGATTTTCCACTTGGTTGCATGCTGAAAATAGCGGTTTAGAGACCAGGATCACCGCATGTTTTTTGTGAGGGTACCTACCTACTATAACCTAGGGGACACGTGGAGAACATGCAAACTCCACAGTCCGTCACTCTGAGTGTTATGGAGTTTCCTTGAAATGAAAAAGGGTTGAGAAGCACACAGGAATCCATGTGTATGTTGTTGCGCTGCACCACCACACAGCTCCTGGAGGAGAAGAACATTCTGGCGGAGCAGCTCCAGGCGGAGACGGAGCTGTTCGCTGAGGCCGAGGAGATGAGAGCCCGTCTGGCCGCCAAGAAGCAGGAGCTAGAGGAGATCCTCCATGACCTGGAATCCCGTGTGGAGGAGGAGGAGGAGAGGAACCAGGGCATGCAGAACGAAAAGAAGAAGATGCAGGCGCACATTCAGGTCTGTCTTTCTTTCTTTCTTTCTTTTTTTGCACATACTGATACATGACTCACATATACACCAAATAACACAAACAAACTAACATAAATATATATACATACATACATACATACATACATACATACATACATACATACATACATACATACATACATACATACATACATACATACATACATACATACATACATACATACATACATACATACGTATGCGGTCTAGTCTAACTTGGACTCAGGGGGGTGGACGCCTCTGCCTTGCATAGTCCCCAGTGAATAGGCAGGTTGCCCTTCACTGGTAACCTTACTTTGGATTTTAAATATATTAAGGTATTGTAGGCTGGGATTTTACAAAAAAGCCCCCCTTTTAAATACATACAGACATACAGACAGACATACATACATACTTATAAGGTATGCCATCTGGTGGCTAATGAACCAAACACACATTCTCAGAAGTTGAAGCAGTTTTAGAGGACCCACTTTTAGGCCAGTGCAACAGAGCATGCTTTTGCCTTTTTTTAAAACCTTACCCATTTTAACCAAATACATACATACATACTGTACATACATATCATCTTCTTAATAATCATTGTGTGTGCGTGCGAGCAGGACCTAGAGGAGCAGCTGGATGAGGAGGAGGCTGCCAGACAGAAGCTTCAACTGGAGAAGGTCACAGCTGAGGCCAAGATCAAGAAGATGGATGAAGACATTTTGCTGCTGGAGGACCAGAACTCCAAGTTTCTCAAGGTCAGAGGAAGTTTCTCAAGGTCAGATGACTATAGAGGTGGAAATGGACATACTGTAATAATCTATGATGAGTCGTGCGGTTGTCAAAAAGGTTATGCACGGCAAGGCTAATTTGCTTCTATGGAATGCATTCTCTTCCGATAAATGCACAGCTCAAAGTGGATTGTTCCACTTATACCATTGCCAAAAGATTAAATATTCATATTTTGGCGCAACTACCAAATGTTTTTTGGCACTATCTTCACATATGTTGGAAAAAAAGAGTACAGTACCAGCTTAGTCAATCAACTGACAATAATAGTCACATTTTTTACCATAACGTCAACATCAAATCTTGAAACCTATATTGAAATCCATCTTGCTTTTAAGGTATTTAACAGAACACCCAGCTCTGAGTCCAGTTATAGTTTCACTCAGGCCAGGTGAGACTGCTTAAATCAGTCATCCTCCACCTCAGTCTCCATTGGTTTTCCCATCTTCAGGAGAAGAAGTTGCTGGAGGACAGGATCAGTGAGGTGACCACCCAGCTGGCAGAGGAGGAGGAGAAGGCCAAGAACCTGGGCAAGGTCAAGAACAAGCAGGAGATGATGATGGCTCACCTGGAAGGTAAGGAGATCATCCTGTGGGTCCACCTTTGATTGACCCTGGCTTTGACAAGGTTTACTCAGGGATAATCTCTCAAAACAGATTCAGAGCTCCGCAGCTGAATCTGTCGGCAACTCCTGTTAATTCCTGTTATGGCCGATAACCGATATAAACCGAGGTCGATATGATCTCATTCTGAATTAAAATAATAATTGTATCCTTCTTCTAAATTTGAAAAAGCAATGCATCTTTATTCCATTACCCACCATAATGTTTGTCACTCAGTGTCCTGTACGTGCCTCTGTGATTCTACTATACTGATTCTGTATACTTCTGCTTAGCATCCACGTCATGGATGTTTATAGCATGTTCTACCAGTTAATTCCCTTCATTTGGTTTGGTTTGAACTTCTCCCCCATGGTGTTATGTGTACGCAGAGCGCCTGAAGAAAGAGGAGAAGACCCGCCAGGAGCTGGAGAAGGCCAAGCGTAAGCTGGACGCGGAGACCACAGACCTCCAGGATCAGATCGCTGAGCTGCAGGCCCAGATAGAAGAACTGAAGACACAACTGGCCAAGAAGGAAGAGGAGCTAACGGCAGCTCTGGCCAGGTGAACGGCTACAGCAGTGCTGGAAAGGAACTAAGTACATTTACTCAAGTATTGTACTTAGGTACTTTATGTTTTGTTTAGTTTTTTTCTTTGGTGGAGTATTTATTTTACTTCTACACCACTATATCTCTGAGCAATATTGTACTTTTACTCCACTACAATTATTTTATTTGTTTTAGTTACTTTAGCTCTCTATATATTTTGACTATTTGAAAATAGCCGATTCATCGGTTATTTTCAAAAGATTTTATACAGCACATACAACACCATGCCATGGGAACCCTTGGTCTTGACCCAGCCTTTAAGTTACCTACTGTAATTGTCTTACAATTTAGGTATTTAGCAGATGCTCTTAATCCAGAGCAATTTACAGTAAGCAAGAACAAAAACATGGGAATACATCATATACATACATAAAAATAGTCATCATGAACAGTGGAATATCTATATAATGAAACTATGCATATATTGCTATATAGTGCTATGTCTACATAAAATGCTCTCTGAGTTACAGAATATATAGCAGGCACACTGGCAGTTGTATTGTAATGTATTGAAGTGGTCCCGCTCGAAGTTTGTCGAACCCTGCCTACTTTCTGCAACTCCACCGCTACTCAGCGGCGTGAACAGCACAACACGCATTCAGTGTGAAAGGGTTATATTAGCCGTTAGACCTATATGTGATTTGTGTCTTCCCTATGCAACATGCATTCCCCCCACTGGCAATATAATTTATATTCCATTCCCATGAATCGCGCACACACACACACGCACGTGCGCGTGCATGCACAAATAATGTATTTATCCTCTGCACTCTGCAGAATTAACTTTCTTTAATGGTCTCCGGTTAATTTCAAACACATGAAAGCAGCATTGACAGACACATTGACAGACTGGCATGGCTTAGGGTCGGCGACAGAGTACAGCATCTTGCAATGGGTCTGGTCCACAAGATTCGATACTCCACCAAGATACCCATGTACCTGTGATACTAGATACTTCCTTAATGTTAACGAAGTCCACACCCACAACACCAGAGGGAGTGCAACGAATCATGTTCAACCCAGATTCGGCACAAACAAGGGACTAAATTCTTTTCGCTCCTATGCCACCAAAATGTGGAACGCCCTACCAACAGTCATTAAGACATGCGAATCCCTTGACTCCTTCAAAACCGCTCTCAAAGGGCACCTACGGATGGCTGCAATTCGAAACTGGCCCCCGTAAAATCTGAATCCCCCCCCACCGCCCCCCCCTTTTTCCCCTCACTGTATATGTTTCTTTTCCCTTTTTACCTCCATTATGATGAATTCCTGTACTGTTCTTTGTCTATATAGAAGTGTCTATTTGTACGTCTCTAAATGTTTTGATGAATTGAACATGGTGGACCCTGTTGTAAACAAGTGTAATGCTTAATTGGGTCGTCCACTCACAGTTAACAGCCTTTGTATTGAGTTTGTGCTTGAAATGTACTGTAATTCTGCAAACTGTTAATACATTTTTCAATCAATCAATCAAAAGCAGCTGCATAGTGCAGCAGTCCAGCTGTAAAGGCCTCTCTCTACACACACCAAGGTGGTGTTGTTGGTCAAATCGGGCTGTCGAGAAGCACCTGCGCTCGTTTATTTTGTGCAGCGTGCCATAGTTGCAGTTATTCAGGTCAGACAACAAGACAGCTTGGAATGTGGAGGCCTTAAAACCCATCAGTCCAGCTCTCTCTTTCTCTATCCCTCCTCATTCTCCATCTTACCTTTTTCCTGTCTCTTATTTTCTATCCCTCTTTATCTCCCTGTTTTTAACCAACTGTCAATAGGAGCATGCCACTATACTCACCCTCCCCTGAAACCTTTCATCTTTGCCTCAGAAGCCATGGCTGATTTCAGACAGTTTGGTAATAATTTAAGTTCTCTGTCCGAGGCCATACCGTACTTTTTCCACAGGCGAGGCGGGAATAGAATATATCTGCCACGATGAATCGATGTGTTTTGAAGAGTGTTAGATTAAGGACAACGTTGCAGGCCATGGCTCAAGAAGCCATGTGTTGGAAAGATTCACGGGCAAAACGTTTGGTGTCAAGTTGAATATTTTCCTCCTTAGCTCACATAAGTGCACATGCAAATAAGTTAACACCAGCTGTGGAGGTTGTTCCAGTGAAGGTTAGTTGATCACAGTGTTGACACGGTGGTCGGCAGCTCCTCCTGAGACAGACTGAGCGTATTGTCCAGACTGCGTACTGTACATTAGCAGACAACTGTCAGGTCCTGCTCGCTCAGCCAGTTAGAGCTGTGGTTCTCAAACCTTTCAGGCTGTGACCCACCGTAGGAAAAAGCTTTCGCACACCTAGAAATCAGGCGAATGCACAGGTGCGTAGGCCAGTGGACATCAATGAAAGGAATGAAAATACACCCGCACACTGTGTATCTGCTCGGTACATGAGTATTTTCTTTTAATAATGCAACGTTTCGGTCCCTCCGGACCTTCTTCAGGCAGAGGCTGTGACCCCCCAAAATACACACACACACACACACACACACACACACACACACACACACACACACACCCTGACAAGCACTTGGACTTACTTTGACTCAGTTCCATAGATAAATATTGTGAAAATAGCGAGGCGTGAGCTTGTAGATTGGCTATTTTCACAATGTTTGCCTTCTTTCTTATTATTATTTGGCTAATGTTTGACTCGGTTTTTATAATATGGTTTGTTGATTACTTTTGATGCAGTACTGTCTTTTTCTTTTCTGAGGTATTAAAAACAAACGTCTTAAAGGTCACTTTAAATTGTTACCCCCTCAAAATCATGTGGGTTGAGAATCACTGAGTTAGAGCACAGACCCTCACCCGCTTGCCTCTGAGCACTTTTATATATTTAGTAAAATCAACATTTAGCTCCAGATAATTGTGCTTCCTTGGCCATTCTGACATGGTTTATTTTACATTAACTAGGCTATTTGAGTTTGAGTCAGTGCCTATTATTGCAGCTGCAGTAATAGACACCATATGAATTCCAATGTGAAAAGGATTTAACTTCCCAATGCATTTGTCCAAAAGGATCTTCATCTAACTAAATTAAGTGGTGAAGTGCTTTATAATGCTGTTGTCTAATGTGTCCGCACTGCCAGTAACTACAAATATGCAGTCTCATCATTATTATGGCCACGTTCTTCTGGGAGTGAGAGGGATGAAGGCAACGCACATCACACACACATCACACACACATCGTTGGATATGTGCTTATGCACGGTTGAGTTGACCACACTGCCACCCTGTGTGCACTGTTGGCCTGTCACTGCCACCCTGTGTGGACTGTTGGCCTGTCACTGCCACCCTGTGTGGACTGTTGGCCATGGCCTGTCACTGCCACCCTGTGTGGACTGTTGGCCTGTCACTGCCACCCTGTGTGGACTGTTGGCCTGTCACCTCACCACAGTTCCAAAGTGAACATTCTGGCGTAATCTGTAATTTTAAATGGATATGTTGAATTATCTGTGACTACTACACAAATCAAATTGTAATTTTGCCTAAATTGTCTCATACTATATATATATACAGGCTTAATTTTGGACAGGATAAACAGGATGAATGAAGAAAATCTAATAATTCCTACCGAAGCATAATGTGCATGGTCTGTGCCTCTCGCCACCAGGGGGGACGATGAATCGTCCCAGAAGAACAACGCCCTGAAGCACGTCCGTGAGCTGCAGGCCCAGCTGTGTGAGCTCCAGGAGGACTTGGAGTCCGAGAAGATGTCCCGCAGCAAAGCCGAGAAGCTCAAGAGGGACCTGAGCGAAGAGCTGGAGGCTCTGAAGACGGAGCTGGAAGATACCCTGGACACCACCGCAGCCCAGCAGGAGCTCAGGTACTGCCTCGGTGGTGTCGGCGGTATAGAATGTGGCGTGTCGGACAGAATACGTCGGAGAGAGTGACGGGAAACACCACAAACATGCCTTCTAAGTCAGTACTGCCCTACAAGTGCAGTAACTAAGAACAAAATAATTACTGAAAAATGGGGTTAAAAGTGTTTGAACTGCTCAGCCAAATGGGATATCGGCATATACGTGATATTACACTAATTATATATCTGTTCTTGAGGTACAGTAATTGTTTATCTCCCAAAAATCACAAAGGCTAGTTTGACTTTTGGGCTACACAAAATGTTCAAAAATAGTAGATGTACAAACACGAAGTGACGTGCTGTGAGCTTGTATATTTTAGCCAATAGCCAAGGCAAATAACAAAATATGCTTTCCTGGTTTTAATGGGCTGAAGTATGAACTTGGCTGGACAATGACATTAACCACATGAACCCTAGCATCCATATTCTGTGTATGTATGTCATAATCGGCGAACATTTGGAGGAAATGGGCTAACTGTGAAAATAGCAGATCTACAAGCCCACAATGCATCGCATAGCGGAACTATGTGAGCTTGTAGATCAACTATTATTATTTAACGTACAATGTACAGGTGGTTATCAATGTAGGATTGGTTTATTCATTCATGGTTCACTGGGAATAGCAAAACGTGAAAGCTACAGTGTTGCTGTTCACTTATCGGCTATCCATATAGAGCACCGAAGTCCTGACATACATGTCCTCGGAACATTACAGTTGATCCAGAATATTCCTTTCCCCTGGGTCACGGAAGTATTTTCTCTATGGAAAATAACATTGGTGCATCTTAGAATCATCTAAAAATAAACCAACTGGTCCGGCGATATTTTCAGGTAGGTGGCTCTGTATCGTTTACGATAGTCTGTCACTCATAGATATACAGTCTGCTTCTGGCTAATGGCAACATTAGCGTTTTCTCGCCGTCAGTTGATGCTTCATATCCATATGAGTCAAACCGCCGCCCCATTTGTTTATTTTTGGAACACGGATCGTAATATACGGCGTGATATTAAAGACGTCGATGGGAATTCAGAATGGAGAGGGGAAAGAAAACGTGACTCAGGTAGGATCCGTAAATTTTGTCAGACTTCAGTGCTCTATAATACTTTTTCACGTGGACTAGCTGAGGAGTTTTGGATGATTTTTAGCTGACAGCTAGGCTGCTATAAAACCTCTATATACTATTTTGTTGAGAATGTGTTCTACTGGCCTGTCCCACTCACTCACTCACACACACACCCACACCTACAGGACAAAGCGCGAGCAGGAGGTGGCTGAGCTGAAGAAGGCGATAGATGAAGAGAGCAAGAACCATGAGGCCCAGATCCAGGACATGAGACAGCGACATGGCACCGCTCTGGAGGAGCTGTCTGAACAGCTAGAACAGGCCAAGAGGGTGCGTCTTATTATTTTACATTCATTACACCTGCCTGTCGCTTCTGTCACTGCAGTTGAGCCCGACAAGGACAGGTTATAAAAATCTGTGCCGGACTTCGCAATGTTCGGCACGGCGACTCGCTCGCCTAAGCTTGCTCTGTGCTGCCTCCCGTGGCTCAAGTCGGCTTGAGACTGCACACCTCCGACATTTTAACCATTTCTTTAAGTGTTGCAACGAATCGAGCAGCTACTGACGTAGTTCATCGACCAACGGTGTCACTTGAAAATCCCAACGCCTTCTTTAAAACTTTCGCCTGACATCCCCAAAGAAGGGATTGATTATTAGTTTATTATTTCATAAAACGGTTGATATATATAGATAGATAGATAGATAGATAGATAGATAGATAGATAGAGTTTTTTTTTTTACATCGATTAGTTCAATCAACTACAATTGCAGCCCTAATATGAACAGTCCCACACCCATTCCTAACAAACGATGTCTTGCTGAAAAGCTGAACGAACATTGTTCCACCGTTGTTCCACGCTGCAGTTCAAGTCCAACCTGGAGAAGAACAAGCAGTGTCTGGAGAGCGACAACAGGGAGCTATCATGCGAGGTGAAAGGACTGCAGCAGGCCAAGACGGAGTCCGAGTACAAGAGGAAGAAACTGGAAGCTCAGCTCCAGGAGTTCATGGCCAGGGCCACCGAGGGAGAGCGATCCAAGGGAGAGCTGTCTGAACGCTCACACAAGATACAGGTACAGGCGCTTTCATCCAAACATCAGGGTGAGAAACGTATTCACGTTTAAGTATAAGTATCAATACTGACCAATCCACTTCTGTGTCGAAGCCCCCCCTAAAACATGATTATCAGGTATTATGATTAAACTAGGAGGAAGATGTTTTTCAAAAAAGTGAACGGAAAGTGTTAAAATGTATAGCCAGTACTAGCCACACCAACCAGTTCACGAACTCATTGACTTAAACTCATCTACTCAAAGGCTTCCAGCTTTCAGGATGAAACCAAAAATACACAGGGAAGACATATTTGCATATTATAACCACACCCGGGGGTCTATTATTATAGTAATGTTAACTTCATAGATACAAAACAGAAGTACAAAACTATGCCACCACATCTTATATGTTGTTGTCATTATTAAATGTGTTACTTTGATTTGTCTTGGCAGACGGAGTTGGACAATGTGGCTGCCTTGCTGGAGGAGGCAGAGAAGAAAGGTATCAAACTGGTGAAGGACGTGGGCAGCCTGGAGAGCCAGCTGCAGGACACACAGGTGACCATGCCTCCCTGCACAAACAGAGAAAAGAATCACATTGCACATTACATATTGTCGCCCTTATCTCCATATTCTAACTTTATAATGACTTACTTGAACGCGGTCAAGCTTGTTACTTTTGCTATTTTTGAATTTGAATCCTGAAAAGTAACAGTTTTGGACATATGAGGTTTCCACCTGACAGAGACAATATCATCGATGTTGGCTATTTTTGCTCCTTTTGCGTGAGACTCTTGTACAGCAAAGTAGGACATTAATTTATACAAAACATAAAATGTTGAAATAATATGGATGGATACCGGTTGGAGTTCTCAACAGGCTTGAACATTAAGTCCCGGCCATAACTGGGCCCAAACAATTACCATAATTGTATGCCTGAAAAACCAGAAAAGGTGTTAATTTGAACATAATCTTGTGAAAGTCACGCATCCAACAAGTGCCATTTTGGCCATTTACCTGTCAACACAGGCTAGGACAGTCAGACGGTGACAAACTAGATGATACCGAGCAAAGTTCACTTTGAGCTGCATCCAACAAATCCACTGCCACTTCCGTCTGCCTTACCGTTCGGCCCCTAGGGGCAGTTGAGATTTCCTTTTTGGGGGATTTGTGTGTGTGTGTGCGTGTGTGTGTGTGTGCGTGTGTGTAGGAGCTCCTCCAGGAGGAGACTCGTCAGAAGCTGAACCTGAGTGGCCGTATCCGCCAACTGGAGGAGGAGAAGAACACCCTGCTGGAACAGCAGGAGGAGGAGGAGGAGGCGCGACGCAACCTGGAGAAACAGCTGCAAACTCTGCAGGCTCAGGTCAGCTCCACACAATCACTTACTGACCTTTAAGCTCTCAAACACAACCTGGAGAAACAGCTACAGACTCTGCAGGCTCAGGTCAGCTCCACACAATCACTTACTGACCTTTAAGCTCCATTATGCAAAATAATTGGCATTATCTCTAATCTAATTGCGATTAGACAATTATGTAATAATTGTGACAGGCCTGCTGTGTTACTGTTGTCCAGTGGTGGAAAAAGTACTCATATATTTTTGTTGTATTTCGGTGAAGTCATTTTCACTGTTCAGTTTCCTCCACTAAACATGAACTGGTTTCATGTACAGCAATGTCACCTTTTTGTGTTTTGTCCTCATTGTTGACTAAGAAGTAAAAAAGAAAAGAATTTTGTTTTCCCATTGTGGTGACAGACTAGTGCTATGGTTCTCAACCTGTGATTTTGGGTATTCCCCTTAATTAGATAGCCGATGTACGTAAGCTCACAAGGCCATTTTTATGATATTAATCTGTGGAACCGAGTCAAACAAAATGTAATACCTGCCTCAACTCCTACAGTTCAAATATTTTGATGGGTCCACAATTCAAATGATTATTTTGGGGGGGTCCCCAGTTCAAATGATTATTTTGGGGGGTCCCCAGTTCAAATGATTATTTTGGGGGGTCCCCAGTTCAAATGTCGGTTTCGGGCCGTGGCCTGAAATGATTGAGAACCACCGGAGTAGTGGGTCGCTGTCTCTGTAAGTTCAGCTGTCTTTCTCTGCTAATTCTATGTATCTGTCCCCCGTCCTTTACCGTCCAGCTGTTTGACACCAAGAAGAAGCTGGAGGAGGACGTGGGCGCCATGGAGGGCCTGGAGGAGCTGAAGAGGAAGCTGCAGAAGGACGTGGAGCTGAGCGCACAGCGGCTGGAGGAGAAGAGCATGGCCATGGACAAGATGGACAAGACCAAGAACCGCCTTCAGCAGGAGCTGGATGACCTGATGGTGGACCTGGACCACCAGAGACAGATCGTCTCCAACCTGGAGAAGAAGCAGAGGAAGTTCGACCAGGTCAGCTTTTTGGGGGGGAATAAACTCCCACTGCACCTTATCCGTAGCTTCTGTTGACTCCCACTGCGACCAAGGCCCGCCGAAATATTTTTTTTCTCCCAAAATCATCTGTAGTTTTAGTCCAAAACTGAAATATCACATCAAAACTAAATCAAAATTTCCTGTCAAAATGTTTGTTGTTCCTGTGTGTTTACGGCAGATGCTAGCCGAGGAGAAGGGCGTATCGGCGCGCTTCGCTGAGGAGCGGGACCGTGCGGAGGCCGAGGCCAGGGAGAAGGAGACCAAGGCCCTGTCCATGAGCAGAGCTCTGGAGGAGGCCAAGGAGGCCAGGGACGAGCTGGACAGGCTCAACAAGCAGCTCCGCCAAGAGATGGAGGACCTGATGAGCTCCAAGGATGACGTGGGAAAGAATGTGGGTGACTCTCTAGCACGTTTCACCCAAAGCCCCAATGCTAAAAACGTATTTAAAAAGTATTTCACAAGTGGGTGATTCTCTAGCACATTTCACCCAAAAAGCTAAAAACTTATTTAAAAAGTATTTCACAAGTGGGTGATTCTCTTAGCCTGGCCCCAGCCCTGAATCGCCATTAAGAAAATATGTGATTTCATCCAAAAACCCAAAACTAAAAACGTATTAAAGTATTTCACATACACCCATTAAGACCTGAGGTAGATTTAAAAAAGGGTTTCTAAATCTGTTTAAGAAAAGTAAAAAAATAAAATAAAATAAAACGTACTGGTGTGTTGCTATATCAGTAATTTCAAGGAGCCTCAAAATTATATGCATCTCAAAATATTTTGTACCAGCAAACACTTTAGTTAAAAATGTGCGAATATTTTCAAGATTTTCAAAAATAGCAGATCTACACAGTACATAGTGCGTGACATGCTATGAGCTTGTATATTATAAGTATAAAATAATGGATAAAGTGGTTGGATGCTTTCCTGTTTGCAATGGGTTAATTCACACAAAAATCGACACGTTTAATCCCACAGCTGCACATAAACTGCAATTGTATTAACCTATTTGGAACGCATCTGTCTCACCTTAGCTTTTAACCACTTTATTTTAAACATGAGCTATTTCTGCTTTTTTTTATTGTGAAAACGTGTGCAAATCTTTTTCCAATTACATATAGTTTTTGGGGTCCTTGACATGAAATAGTCAACCACTTAGGTCTTAATGTGTTAAAACAGTCATTTCTGTTCCATCCCTGACACGCTGTCTCTGCTCCGTCCACAGGTCCACGAGCTGGAGAAGTCCAAGCGGACACTGGATCAGCAGGTGGAGGAGATGAGGGTCCAGCTGGAGGAGCTGGAAGACGAGCTGCAGACGACGGAGGACGCCAAGCTGCGTCTGGAGGTCAACATGCAGGCCATGAAGGCCCAGTTTGACAGGGACCTGCTGGCCAAAGATGAACAGGGAGAGGAGAAGAAGAGGGCCCTGGTCAAACAGGTACGGGGCCAGTGGTGGTATAAGTACCAATACTGCAATGTAGAATGAAATGAAGTGGTTAATGTATGTTTTGCAATAATAATCAAATTCTACAAAATGACTAGTAACTAGTCAAGTGTTCAAATAAATGTAGTGGAGTAAAAGTATAATATTTGGATCCGAGATGTAGTGGAGTAGAAGTAACAAAAAAACACACACACACACACACACACACACACACACACACGTGTAAGGTGAGGGGCGCTCTTATCATCATACATCATCATATATCATCTCATCATGCTCAACCGAATGGCACATCTCCCACGTCCCACCCAATCACAATTTGCGTCCTCACTTTTGTCTTCAATGTTTGTGTGTACACAAACCCGGAAAGCTGGGCATCAAAAATATTGGAAATTTGGAAATACTCAAGTAAAGTACAAATACCTCAACATTGTACTTAGGTACAGTACTTAAGTAAATGTACTGGGTTCCTTTCCACCCGTGGTTGTGCATGGTCAGGTCCGAGAGATGGAGGCAGAGCTGGAGGATGAGAGGAAGCAGAGGGCTGTGGCCGTGGCTGCTAAGAAGAAGCTGGAGATGGACCTCCAGGACCTGGAGGGACACATCCAGGCAGCCAACAAGGCCAGGGACGAGGCCATCAAACAGCTCCGCAAGTTACAGGTTGGATTCTGACAATAACCACGTTTTTAAGTTACATAGTTAAAGCTTTATTGCCGGACTAGGCATTGCAAGAAGTTACGTTGACTGCCGATATTTACAGTTACCTTGAGGTGTCAAAGCGTCGTAATTCTACCTCCTTATCATGAAAATCTGGCTGAAAATAGTCCCATCGTTTGTTCCCCAGTCGACACATAACCCACTTCCTCGATGAGATCAACAACAGCCAAGATTGTCCCTTGCGCCCTCATTCACTTGCATTTGACTCAGTTTCCCAGAAGCCTTTGCAAGCCAGTTTATTTCCGATTACGTCATCATAACGCGTCCGGCGTCCGCCTCCTCACGATGTCCGCAACAAAGCCGTTTCTTCATAAAAGCTATTAAAAAATGGCGAATTAATCATATAAAACAAATTGCGGGTTTTGCGTGTTTAGCAGGGAAAGACAATGGAATAAAACGCGGGTTTAGCGGGTTATGAAGTGAAGCTGTTAAAAAGGCATAAGTAGCAAAATGCTTGCTAGGATATTATATATAATACTAGGATATTCAGATGATATACTTATCCAGAACCAGGCCTGGACTGGACTGGCCACTTGACACACCGGGCCGACCAATGAATGAAAAAAAAGAAAAATAATTATCATTTGTTAAAAAAAAGCAATGATTTTCTTTTTCTTTTTTCTTCAAGCCAACGAAAAATCTTAAGAAATTCCATAAATTAGAAAACAAATGTTTCAGAAGTAATGAAAATAGTGAAACGCGGCGGGAAGTGAGATTGCAGTCAATCTGCTATTTTCACTAGTTTGTGTCCCGGGGAGACATGACATTTCTCTTTTGGGCCACAGGCTAAAAGGTTTGGGAACCACGCTGGTCTAAAGTGTGTCTCCATGTGGGCAGGCCCAGACGAAGGTCTAAAAGTGTGTCTCCATGTGGGCAGGTCCAGACAAAGGACTACCAGAGGGAGCTGGAGGAGGCCCGGGCCTCCAGAGATGAGATCTTTGCCCAATCCAAGGAGAACGAGAAGAAGCTCAAGACCCTGGAGGCTGAGATCTTACAATTACAGGAGGTAACATCTGAAGCATGCTCACGGAAACAGTGTGTTGGCTAAAATGGAAATGTTCTCCTTAATACCAAAAGGCTAGTATGGAACTTGAGTGGTTCTATCACTAGACTAGTCTTACTCTCTAAATCATTTATTCAGTTTGTCAGTATGGCTGATGGCTGTCACATACAGCAGTGCTTCTCAACCAATGGCCCGGGGACCACCAGTGGTCCTTGGCGGGGTTCCAGGTAAATCCCCCCAGCTAAATGATGGAAGAGTTGGTAACCAAATGGAACCTCATTAGATATTTAACTCTTGAGAGTGAAATTATTGTTAAACATATGCAGTAATTAATTTACAAAGTTAGAGAATGTAGATGAATTGTTATTTTGATCGTTTGCCTCATTGCCTGTTATCTCTCCAATGATACTGCATCAATACAGCATGGAATTGTGGACAAAATATTCTTTTGGGTTTTGGGTCTGAGTGACTACATCTCATCAAACGCTGGTCCGTGGTTAATAATGGATCTTGATATGAAAAGGGTTGAAAACCACTGACATACAGTATTAGTATTTTCTGACCGGCATGCCAATAATGGGAGCATACGTCCTGTAACTTTTACTAGTCCCAAAACAAATACATTTTAAAATACATTTAAAAAGATATAAGAATATTGCAATACTGTATGACATATCGTCACGTTTTAATGTTGTCGGATGATATATTGGGACACCCCTGGTATACAGGCTAATTTCTTTATTCATGAGATTGTTTTGGGTGTGTGTGTGTGTGTGTCTGTGTGTGTCCGTGTGTGTCCCATTTGTGTAGGACCATGCAGCCTCAGAGAGGGCGCGTCGACACTCTGAGCAGGAGAGAGATGAACTGGCAGATGAGATTTCTAACAGCGCCTCTGGAAAGTCAGTGTCACCACACATATGTATATTAACCCTCTGGAAAGTCAGTGTCACCACACATATGTATATTAACCCTCTGGAAAGTCAGTGTCACCACACATATGTATATTAACCCTCTGGAAAGTCGTTGTCACCGCACATATGTATATTAACCCTCTGGAAAGTCGGTGTCACCACACAGATATGTTTATTATTGCGTACTGTCTGTCAGTAAGACTAATGCCTGTGCCAGGAAAAGCCATGAACCTGTAGATCTAGATATTTAGCTATTTTTGGCGCTACAACATTAGGCCTGTCACCATTGCAAATTTAAGTTGATGATTAATTGTCACACAAATAATTGCCATTAACGATTTCATTGTTAGTTTTAGCATTGAACATTGGAATATTACAATTTGTATTTCTGTTTGCCTTTTAGGCTTTTTGCACAGGGCAGAATATAGAAATAAATCACTGACACAGAGATAAAGCCATTTCCACATTTCCAATAATAGACAGGGACCGGATCAGCATGTGAATTTGCAATCATCTCTAGTTCCGTTTCCTGTAGGACTGCAACTTTTTTTTACGCAAGATGGTGCTGTTCGCTGACATTTGAAAACAAACCAAAAACATATATATAAACATCAAAGTCGTCCTTGGCAGAGAACGCCATTGGGGAAAAAAGTCGCCCTGGGCAGGGAATGAGCTTTAGTGGGTTAACACGTCATGCGCATGCGTGTCAGGTCTTAGTGGGTTAACACATGTCCTGTGCATGCGTGTCAGGTCTTAGTGGGTTAACACATGTCCTGTGCATGCGTGTCAGGTCTTAGTGGGTTAACACGTCATGTGCATGCGTGTCAGGTCTTAGTGGGTTAACACATGTCCTGTGCATGCGTGTCAGGTCTTAGTGGGTTAACACATGTCCTGTGCATGCGTGTCAGGTCTTAGTGGGTTAACATACATCCTGTACATGCGTGTCAGGTCTTAGTTAGTCTCGCGTTACCAGACAACTATTCCACAATCTCCGAATGCTATATAGAGTCTGGGACTATAGCCCCATGAGCTGAGTAACGGAAGCTGCCATTTCCGTTCATGATTATTATTATTATTTCCTTTTCTGCTAAGCAACAAGCTATATATGCTTAGATGTTTTCTATTTATATTAGGATAAATGTGCGCGACTGTAAAGACGAAACGGAAGTGGCGAGGAGGCTCCACTTCCGCTTTATCTTATACTCATGAGACCTCTTCCGTTGGCCCAGACTGTATGATGAAGTGTTTGGAAATCGCGGAGGCAACAGTCTGGTAACGCCAGACTAGGTCTTAGTGGGTTAACACATGTCCTGTGCATGCGTGTCAGGTCGGCGTTGTTGGATGAGAAGAGGAGGCTGGAGGCTCGCATCACTCAACTGGAGGAGGAGCTGGAGGAGGAGCAGGGCAACACAGAGCTGATCAACGACCGCTTCAGGAAAACCACACTGCAGGTATGCTACGCTAGCCTGGCGTTAAAACCACACTGCAGGTATGCTACGCTAGCCTGGCGTTAAAACCACACCACAGGTATGCTACGCTAGCCTGGCATTAAAACCACACTGCCGGTATGCTACGCTAGCCTGGCATTAAAACCACACTGCAGGTATGCTACGCTAGCCTGGCATTAGAACCAGACTGCAGGTATGCTACGCTAGCCTGGCATTAAAACCACACTGCAGGTATGCTACGCTAGCCTGGCGTTAAAACCACACTGCAGGTATGCTACGCTAGCCTGGCGTTAAAACCACACTGCAGGTATGCTACGCTAGCCTGGCATTAAAACCACATTGCAGGTATGCTACGCTAGCCTGGCATTAAAACCACACTGCAGGTATGCTACGCTAGCCTGGCATTAAAACCACACTGCAGGTATGCTACGCTAGCCTGGCATTAAAACCACACTGCAGGTATGCTACGCTAGCCTGGCATTAGCCACACTGAGAACGTGGATTTGTGTGAGTGAACCCATGTTATCAGTCTGGCTAATCTTTTTTTATATTATTGTAAAGGATGTTTTAAAAAAAATGCATAATTTTTCTGTAATAGAACTTTTATTTGTATTGTTTACTTTATTTGGAAAATGCTGTGTACAATCATTTTTCACATCCCTTGTGTACAAAAAAAGCTTTTTGGGGTCCCTGGAAGAGACCAAGTGTCTGTTTTGGGTCTGGAGCTAAAAGCTCTGCTACCATCCCTCTGCTCTGTCCCTGTCTAATCCCTCCACCCTCCCTCTGTTCTGTCCCTGTCTAATCCCTCCACCCTCCCTCTGCTCTGTCCCTGTCTAATCCCTCTACCCTCCCTCTGCTCTGTCCCTGTCTAATCCCTCCACCCTCCCTCTGTTCTGTCCCTGTCTAATCCCTCCACCCTTCCTCTGCTCTGTCCCTGTCTAATCCCTCCACCCTCCCTCTGCTCTGTCCCTGTCTAATCCCTCCACCCTCCCTCTGCTCTGTCCCTGTCTAATCCCTCCACCCTCCCTCTGCTCTGTCCCTGTCTAATCCCTCCACCCTCCCTCTGCTCTGTCCCTGTCTAATCCCTCCACCCTCCCTCTGCTCTGTCCCTGTCTAATCCATCCACCCTTCCTCTGCTCTGTCCCTGTCTAATCCCTCCACCCTCCCTCTGCTCTGTCCCTGTCTAATCCCTCCACCCTTCCTCTGCTCTGTCTAATCCCTCCACCCTTCCTCTGCTCTGTCCCTGTGTAATCCCTCCACCCTTCCTCTGCTCTGTCTAATCCCTCCACCCTTCCTCTGCTCTGTCTAATCCCTCCACCCTTCCTCTGCTCTGTCCCTGTCTAATCCCTCCACCCTTCCTCTGCTCTGTCCCTGTCTAATCCCTCCACCCTTCCTCTGCTCTATCCCTGTCTAATCCCTCCAACCTTCCTCTCAGATGGACGGGCTGACCACAGAGCTGGCTACTGAGAGGAGTGCTGCCCAGAAAAGTGAGAATGCACGGCAACAGATGGAACGCCAGAACAAGGTCTGTACTATATAATATATGATATTGAGTTAAATTCGATAATACATAGTCAAAAGTCAAAACAGTCGATTGATTGATCATTAAAATAAACATGCTCTGAAAATGCATGTGGCCCATCCACCGAGTGGTTAGAATGGTGGGAGAATGCTTTGGAAATGTTGCCGCGTGGGCCGCGCGAGGAAATGCGGTTAAAAAATAAGTGCGAATAAAATGCATAAATTCTCTTAACGCTATATTTTACCGGTAATTAATAAGTAAATTGTTTGAACTTGCCAAACTGACTTGGCAAATTGTAGGATCTGAACTCCAAGCTGTGTGATCTGGAAGCGGCGGTGAAGTCCAAGTTTAAGGTGTCCATCACGGCTCTGGAGGCCAAGATTCTACAGCTGGAAGAACAACTGGAGCAGGAAGCAAAGTAAGTCTCTAGTGTAGAGTGTCTAGAGTAAAAGCATATTCTGCTTTCTGTTGTGTTGACACATCCAACCAGAGGTCATCTCTGAAGCAGCAGCTGTTCTCTTATGCCCTCCTGGGATTTGCCCTGTCTGAAGCCATGGGTCTATTCTGTTTGCTAAGTTATCAATTACAGATGTGACTACATATTTTAATTCTTGTGCAACTTACAGGATGATAAAGTGTGACTGCCAGTGCTTATGTGCACTTATATAAAGTGTTAAAAAAGGAAAAGGTTTTAGTTTGCTGAGTAAACATGTTTTAAATAATAATTTGTCACCTCAACGTTATGTTCTTAAAGCGGCACTGTCTATGTAACCTTTTTATGAATAAAATGTAATCTTGTCCAATCTGTGTGGTAATGTTAATACAATATAATACAATTGGTTGTATTTTGTCTCCCTGAACTTCTATTGAGACATTTAGAATGTGTCAAAGGTCGTGTCTCACCTAGACACAGGATCTGACACGAATGTTGACCTGAAAGTCAAGATTCAATGTATCCTCAGGCAGGCTCTATAGCTCAGTGGTAAAAAGAAATGTCAGCACTTACGCAGGAAACCCGGTTCAAATCTGGGGTAAAAGAGGAAAGTCACATAGTGCAGCTTTAATTAATGAAAATAAATGGTAGCAGTAAATGTGGCTGGACAGCTGGATATATCAGTGGTGAAAAGATGCAAGCAACCTTTTGCATCATCTTCTAATCCGATTAGAAGATGGCAAGTAATGCAGAATATAGCCTATGCTGCATATATTATGACATATTCAGGTTCATATATGTGGATAAAAAGGAAATATATGTCTCTATATAGCTTATGCAATTTATATTTCCATGTGGGGGGTGCATCAGCTAGGTCGGGAGGTAACAGGGGGTGCATGGCCAAAAAGGTTTGGGAACCGCTGCTCTAGGGAGAGAGCAGCAGCCAATAAGATTGTCTGTATCCTCTTCCAATCCTCTAGGGAGAGAGCAGCAGCCAATAAGATTGTATGTATCATCTTCTAATCCTCTAGGGAGAGAGCAGCAGCCAATAAGATTGTATGTATCCTCTTCCAATCCTCTAGGGAGAGAGCAGCAGCCAATAAGATTGTATGTATCATCTTATAATCCTCTAGGGAGAGAGCAGCAGCCAATAAGATTGTGCGCCGCACGGAGAAGAAACTGAAGGAGGTGATGATGCAGGTGGAGGACGAGCGTCGCCATGCCGACCAGTTCAAGGAGCAGGTGAGGACATCCACTCTCAGCCGTTAGAGCACTGGTTCTCAAAATGGGGTCCGGGGGGTCCTTGAGGGAGTTCCAGGGGGTCCACAGCTACAGTATATGGATAGTTATGAACCAAATGGTCTGTAACTCTGAGAGTGTACAAATGGAACCCCATTTTGTTCCATTTGTACACTTTCAGGGTTAAATTAATAAAGCAATAAGCCACAAGAGGTCTCCGGTTACCAGGTATTTTATAATGGCTGAGAGGCGTAGTGAGACACGACACGTAGCGGAGTGTCTCCGACCCTTTCAGCCATTATAAAATACCCGGTAAGCTGGGACTTTGGGTGGCTTATTGCTTTTCTAAAACGGTTACAAACATATAGCAAAACTATTCCTAATTCACAAAAGTAGCTACACTTTGCGCCCACCAGAGCGAGCCACACTTCCTTGTTTTTGTCCTAGGTTTTTACTCAGACAGGGGAATAGGAGGTGCTTGATGTTTTTACGAGGCTGCCCGGAGCCACACATTCACAGTCATATGAGCGCGGGCGGTGCTTAGACGCCCGCACGGCCAGTGTTTGTAAGGCAATCAAGTGCTCCCCTTCCCCAGTTCAGCTACAGAGCTGCGGGATCAATGTAACGCAGCTGGGAATTATATGAATGATTGAAGGTGTGGATTATCGTGAGATTTACCATGGCAACCAGCCAATCAGAATCAAGTATTGGGACTAAGCATTTTAGAACATTGATTTTACAATATGAATTGGGCTCCCAAAGATAGAAATGTCATTAAATGGGGGTCCTTGAAATGGCATTGGCCTAATGCAGGTCAAACTGGGTGTCCTTGAAATGAAAAAGGTTGAGAATCACTGGGTGTGGGCTAATAAGTGTCAATTTGGGGGTCCTTCCTTGACATGAAAAGGTTTGAAAACCTCACCCGGCCACTGGTGCCAGATTACAATTTCGCACACATTTTGCTGCTACTCCTATGGATTTTGTCCAAAACTCACACAAACCGGTACACATGATCTCTGGGGTCATGTGATCAAGATGTATGTGTTCGATGTTTCAGATCCCATTCCAAGTGGCTACAGTATGACTGCTTTCCAAAGTTTGCGGAAACCCAGCCTGGCAGAGACCTGTACTCGGAGGAGCACACTTTTTTAGTTGGTTCTCAAATATTTTAATTTCAAGGACCCCCAAATTTCATATACTGTAAGCTATCGTACATTTTTATTGTTCTTGTTTTTCCACAAATCAATGCTATTGAACACCCTTTACATCTGTGTGTGTTGGAGTTAGCTGGAGTTAGCTGGTTTCTGGCCAACAGCAGATATACATTTTCCCCATAAGAGAAGATTTGTAAGTTCTTCTTCTACTACTTCTTCTTCTTTTTCCTATTCAAAGAAGAAAATAGCCGCTATACAAGCTCACAACACATCACATTGTAGACAAGCTATTTACGAACAGCTGAAGTATACAATCGGGTTAATTACTTTTTCCTGCTTGCGTCGCTGTATGTCAGGAATCAGGATGGGGTTTAAACCAGTGAGTATGTCTACAGTGCAGTATTGATACTTTTACTTAAGTGAAAAATGTGAGTACATTTTCCAACACTCGTTTAAACTCACTTCACTCCTCACTGCGCCTCCCCTCAGATGGAGAAGGCCAACTCTCTAACCCTGACTCTCATTCTCCTCCCCCTGTGCCTCCCCTCAGATGGAGAAGGCCAACTCTCTAACCCTGACTCTCATTCTCCTCCCCCTGTGCCTCCCCTCAGATGGAGAAGGCCAACTCTCTAACCCTGACTCTCATTCTCCTCCCCCTGTGCCTCCCCTCAGATGGAGAAGGCCAACTCTCTAACCCTGACTCTCATTCTCCTCCCCCTGTGCCTCCCCTCAGATGGAGAAGGCCAACTCTCTAACCCTGACTCTCATTCTCCTCCCCCTGTGCCTCCCCTCAGATGGAGAAGGCCAACTCTCTAACCCTGACTCTCATTCTCCTCCCCCTGTGCCTCCCCTCAGATGGAGAAGGCCAACTCTCTAACCCTGACTCTCATTCTCCTCCCCCTGTGCCTCCCCTCAGATGGAGAAGGCCAACTCTCTAACCCTGACTCTCATTCTCCTCCCCCTGTGCCTCCCCTCAGATGGAGAAGGCCAACTCTCTAACCCTGACTCTCATTCTCCTCCCCCTGTGCCTCCCCTCAGATGGAGAAGGCCAACTCTCTAACCCTGACTCTCATTCTCCTCCCCCTGTGCCTCCCCTCAGATGGAGAAGGCCAACTCTCTAACCCTGACTCTCATTCTCCTCCCCCTGCGCCTCCCCTCAGATGGAGAAGGCCAACTCTCGCATGAAACAGCTGAAGCGTCAGCTGGAGGAGGCGGAGGAGGAGGCCACGCGGGCCAACGCCTCCCGCAGGAAACTGCAGAGAGAGCTGGACGACGCCACGGAGGCCAGCGAGGGCCTCACCCGCGAGGTCAACTCCCTCAAGAACAGACTCAGGTACCTGAGCTTCCATGTGTTCTATTCTCTACTCCACTGGTTCCCAAACAGTCGGTCGGGACCCATTTGTGGGTCGCAGACACATTTTCATGGGACCCCTTATTTTTTGTTTTCTACATTTTGCTTTAATTATTATTCAAAACCTTTAAAAAAGCCGATCTACAACCTCACAACGCGTCGCAAAGCAACATGTTGTGAGCTTGTAGATCTGCTATTTTCACTAGTTTGGGTCCCGGCCCTCCCGGGGAGACGGGCTAAAAAGATTGGGGACCACTGCTCTACTCTACCTCGACCTGAGGTATTCTATGAGGCTCCTGGAGGCCAGGCTTGAAATAAGTGAGAAAAATCAGTAGGGTTGTGTGAGTGCTATCAGTCAGTCGGCACCATGGCAATGAATATTGTGTGTGTGTGTGTGTGTGTGTGTGTGTCAGGCGCGGAGGACCTGTCAGCAACTTCTCATCCGGCCGCTCAGGACGCCGCAACCTCAACCTGGACGGCGCCTCCGTCGACCTATCAGACGACGACGCAGACAGCCGCGCCGGCGACCTCAACGACACACAAGCCTCCGTGGAGTAGACGCAACGAGTCTCTCTTCTCCATCTTCTTCCCCTCGCTTTCCCCGTTCGCTCCTCTGCCTCATGACCACCCACCTATACCTGCCAACTTAATCATCAGGGCCAATTTCCCCTAAAGAATCTCGGTGCTCAGATCATCTTTGTTTCAGTTAAAGCCACTGGGCTGAATGAGACTGTGTAGCAGAGTGGCTCACAGCCTCAGCCTGACGGCCTTAAAAGTCTAATATCTCCCCCGGAGCTACAGGGAATTCCCTTTGGCTCCGTCGTTAAGATGTTGGCTTTCAACGCGGGAGACCTGGGTTCGAATCCCGGGCGTTACAACTGCATTGTTGAGATGGCTTTGGGGGAAAACCAGGCTGGATAAGAAATAGAAGTCCGCACACTGAGACTTTTCAAAAGCTCCCAATCAAGGCTTTATTGATGAACGTTTCGACACAGTCTTCTTCTAGAAAACCGGGCTTCCCCACGCATGGCAGCGTGCAAGACTATAGGTCTCTGCCCATTTTGTTCCACACAGTCGACGCTGCCGGAGAAACCACTATCCCCTTCATAATGGGACACCTCTGCCTTAACTCTAGTCTGTTCTACTCTGTTCTGGCAAGCTGCTAGTCCTGGCAAACCTGCTCACACATCTTCTCATTGGCGTGGTTATTCTTCTCGCCCTCCGATAGGCTTTGAATTAATGTGCTCAGCTTAACGAGAAAGTATGCTTAGGTACAAAGTGCTTCTTATACGTGTGAGCGGTGCGTGTGAGTGTGTGTGTGTGTGTGTGTGTGTGTGTGTGTGTGTGTGTGTGTGTGTGTGTGTGTGTGTGTGTGTGTGTGTGTGTGTGTGTGTGTGTGTGTGTGTGTGTGTGTGTGTGTGTGTGTGTGTGTGTGTGTGTGTGTGTGTGTGTGTGTGTGTGTGTGTGTGTGGGCGTGCAATGGAGGTGGAGGTGGTTGTGAGTGTTCAGAATTTGTATGGAGGGTACGTAATGCACTTCCTAGTGGAAACGCAGGAATATGAGTAATTGTTGCTAACCTGGTTCTTGTTGTGGTTCTCCTCACAAAACGACGTGTAAAAGCCATTCCCAACCCATAGCTGCCAGGTTGTCCGCTGAATGAAACGCCCTACTTCCTCATCCTAAGACTGGTCTTTGTGGTCCAAGGGACTGACCTTCTGGACGCTTTTGTTGCATGAGTCTCTTCCTGATGTACAGACTGACGACGTTCAGTTATTATTATATTGGAACACTACAGGACACAACTAACATCTCTGGTATGGGAGAAAAGAGAATGGACTGGAAAATGTATTACTGTGAAAAACTAAATGAAAAAGCCTTCTTCAAGCTCTGTTGACCTTGCCACGAAATATTTGAGAAGAATGGCTTGCTGGGATGTTTTAGGAAAATCATAGTTCACTCTTCCTCTGTTCATCTTGCCTCAAGATATTTGAGAATAATGATGGGATGTCTATCGTTTATTTCGTGCTGTAAAATGGATTGCAGAATAGCATTTATACACAATGTACTTGTTGCTTAATGCGTTCTTTAAAAAAAAGAGAATTGCTGGATGATGCACAGAATTGCACATTGTCGATCGTTTCTCTCGTAACTGGAACCCAAAAGAATGCACTCATGGGTCATGTACAGTACAGCCTTTGCATTCCATGCTTACAGTGTGAAACTAAACGGTTGTGTGGCGGGTTCGAGTCCCGGTCACGATGACCTTTGCTGTGTGTCTTCCCTCCATCTCTCTCCCCCTTTCCTGTCAAACTACTGTAAATCGATCAATAAAGGCAAAAAGCCCAAAAGCTCTTACATTTTAATTAAAAACTTTGAGAACCACTGCACACTAAATGTAACGGAGCCTTAATTGGAGTTATTCTGTGTGCATAGAGCCCATTGACCCCTGAACACTATCTAAGAACTCAGACACTACACTGTATAATCCTGAGTGTTGATTTTAGTATATAAATGGAACCAAAATGTGTTTCCATTTGTACATTCTCTGAGTTAAATCAATGCTGAGGATTCGACTCGTATTTGAGAATCTAGATTCACAGACCACCCACAGAAACATTTACGTGTAGGTCAGTTTGGCTAACGATGTTTTCTTGAAATTCTAATTTTACCTTCATCTTCTTTGCTAGCAGTGGGATAGCAAGAGTTTTATTCTGTTGTATTGAATAGCACACAGCTTTGTACAGACCTGCTAGGCCACTGCGTTGCTTTGTAAATGTTAACATGTACCAATATCCATCTTATCAATTTGTATTGTTTCTGTATCTGGGAAACAGGATGGTTGTGGGAGAATCCTTCATCCACCTACACCTACAGTATGATGCAAAACGTGTAACTATGTTTCTTTAAAATTGCCTTAGACACTAAGAGCATAAGTGAGTGATGCAAGGACTTTGCATGAGTGAGTGATGATGCAAGGATTTCACCCTGTGGTAAATGAACATATGTATTGCATAGTTGTTAAACTTCCTCGCAAGGCGTAACAGGTAAACACAGTAAATACACTACTTGCCCCCCTCCCTTTCTTTTGTATTTTTGCTGTGCTTCTTTATATCATATCCAGTGCATACCTCTCCCATTCATAGTATCCTCCTAGGTAGAATGTTTGGGTCAAACATCAGTATTATTATTATTAATTGTTATTATTAACTACAAGAGCTTCAGAGCCCTGTGTTCTTGCCTCCTGTGCAAGAAGTATTTCCCTGAAAGTGTGTTGGCGCCAAGTTGGTATTTGTTCTAAAATGCTTTTGGGAACTAAAGTCTTGCACAGGATTTGATTTGGTTAAAAGCTTTAACACCCATGGAATAGTTTATGAATGATCTCACTGGCTGTTGACCTCCAGGCATTCAACGTCAAATATTCCCTCACTATATCATTTCTTGTATAGGCCTACCTGTATTTTTAGACCATGTCCTTTTGTTTTGTTTATGGTTTTGTTTTTTGTAAAAGAGAAATAAAGCATTATTCATTGTAGCTCTGGTGTTTCTATTTTATTTCTGGGGCATAAAGGATTTAACTCATTAAAACCGGGATAGCATCTGTGTCATTTTAGATTATAACCAGTAAGACGCCCTGAGGGTGAGAAGCAACCTCGCCTTAATGGGTGAGGTCGCCTTGGTGACGGCAGACTGCTGGGCGAGCGCTGGCGTTTGGCATGGGGGGTCAGATCAACATGGAATGAATATTGTACTGGCCATATATGGAGCGTCTTGAGTGTACAGGGTTTGATGAGGTCAGATCAACATAAGGAATGTCAGAACAGGTCAGCTCCATATATTGAGATCTAAGGGTGGCAGTGAGGGCAGTCTTGAATGTACAGGGTTTAATGAGGGCCCAGGTAGGGCCGGGCCTTTATTTTCAGGCCTGTTGAAAACTCTAGTTTTTGCCATATATGGCTTTCACCCATATGGGTAGCTCAGCTGGGTTTGAACTCACAACCTCTGGCTCACATATAGACATTATTATCATTATTATCTCAGAGAGCTACTGAGCTCTCTGAGATAAGTGAGATTCCTCAAAGTTTGTTTTCTGTTTTAGGTTGTTCTTCTGGTTGTCACTTCAAATGGGGCCTTGGGATCATGTAGCATCTTAACAGTGTTTGCAGTTCCATCACGTGTCTTTAGTGCTTTGTTATCATGGATATTAGTCAGATAAGAAAGAGGAGAAACCATGATAGAACACAGAGAGCGTGATAGCTCACAGGGTTAATCATCTGTCCACATGATCCAGACATTGTGGGTTCAAATCCCACTTTCAATTCAATTCAATTTTATTAAAGTGTCAAATCACAACAAGTTGTCTCAAGACACTTTACAACCAACAAAGATCCACCCAGAGATCCACCTGGGTGGAATCCCACTCTGCTTTATACTCTGGACCTTTACTTTAAAGAAAGAAGAAGATAAAAGCCCACGGAAATCTCACATAATCTGGAAAAGGTAGTGAAGGTGAAAGTGTTTTTTTGATCTGCCATTATACATTTCTCAAATTTGAAAGCACTATATTTCTAAAACTATGAAACATTTCAAAGATTCCTTTTCAGGCAAACATGTCCACCGTAAGATGAACCTAAATAGGTTTGAATGGGCTTTCTAGGTGTAATTATGTAGGACTAGTAGCATGTCAAAGTTTGTGCTATTGCCATTGAGAATGCATTGGGCGTTTAAGTTAAATAACTCAGAAACTACAAAACATTTCAAAGTAAAAAGTTCCAGCATGTGTCTCCACAGCTGAATTATAAAAAGTGTGAATGGAGTTTCTAGGTGAAAGTGATTTTTCGAGTGCCAATATCTGCCATTGAGCCCCATTATAAATGTCTCAAATTTGAAAGCACTATATTTCTAAAACTATGAAACATTTCAAAGATTCCATTTCAGGCAAACTGTCTGTCCACCGTAAGATGAACCTAAATAGGGTTGAATGGGGTTTCTAGGTGAAAGTATGTAGGACTAGTAGCATGCCAAAGTTTGTGCTATTGCCATTGAGAATGCATTGGGCATTTAAGTTAAATAACTCAGAAACTACAAAACATTGTACAAGTAAAAAGTTCCAGCATGTGTGCCCACAGTAAGTTGAATTATAAAAAGGGTGAATGGAGTTTCTAGGTGAAAGTGAGTGACTTCAAGGTCCTTTTCTTTACCAACTTCACCATCAATACCTTATAGCCTGACGGAGTGAGACTTCCGGGGGCTTTTATCTTCTTCTTTCTTCAAAGTAAAGTATCATAGTAAAGACCAGAGTGGGATTTGAACCCACAACATCTGGATCATGTGGACAGCCACTTAACACATTGCGCTACCTTGCACATTGTGTCCTGTCATGGTTTCTCCTCTGTATTATCTGATTAACATCCACGATAACACTTAAAAGCACTAAAGACACCTTTGATGCACAGCACCATTCAAATGCTCTGTACATGATCCCAAGGCCCCGTTTGAAAAGTGACACCAAGAAGAACAACTTACAACTTAAAATCACAGAGAGCTAGTGGCACCCTTGTTAAGATGAATTCCATGTGAGCCAGAGATTGTGAGTTCAAATCCAGCTGAGTTCCTCCTACTTTCACTCTGCAGCATGTTTTGGAGAATAACATCCAGAAGAACACTAGAAAGAGATGGAAAGCTGAGGAGATTCTCAGAGAGCATGGTGGCACTCTGTGATAAGCTGCTGTCTGAGCCACAGGTCATGGGTTCAAGTTCAGCCCATGGCCTCGGACGGCATACTATGGCATGCCGTTTTTCATCATTTTTGAGGATTTAAAAAAAAGACGAAAATCACTCGCCCATGGTCTCGGAGTGATTTTCCCATGGCCTCGGACGGCATACTATGGCATGCCGTTTTTCATAATTTTTGAGGTTTAGAAAAAAAGACGAAAATCACTCCGAGACCATGGGCTATATAGCCCATGGCCTCGGACAGCATACTATGCCATGCCATTTTTCATCATTTTTGAGGATTAGAAAGAAAACCGAAAATCACTCCGTGGGCGCCTCGGACGGCATACTATAGCATGCCATTTTTTCATCATTTTTGATGATTTGAAAAAAAGACGAAAATCACCCGAGACCATGGGCTATATAGCCCATGGCCTCGGACTGCATACTATAGCATACCGTTTTTCATCATTTTTGAGGATTTGAAAAAAAGACGAAAATCACTCAGAAACTACAAAAGTAAAAAGTTTCAGCATGTGTCTCCACAGTAAGCTGAATTTTAAAAAGTGTGAATGGAGTTTCTAGGTGAAAGTGATTTTTTGACGTGCCATAGTCTGCCATTGAGCCCCATTATAAATTTCTCAAATTTGAAAGCACTATATTTCTAAATCTATGAAACATTTCAAAGATTCCTTTTCAGGCAAACATGTCCACGTCCGTAAGATGAACCTAAATAGGTCTGAATGGGGTTTCTAGATGTAAGTATGTAGGACTAGTAGCATGCCAAAGTTTGTGCTAGAGCCATTGAGAATGCATTGGGCGTTTAAGTTAAATAACTCAGGAACTACAAAACATTTCAAAGTAAAAGGTTCCAGCATGTGTCTCCACAGTAAGCTGAATTATAAAAAGTGTGAAAGGAGTTTCTAGGTGAAAGTGACTTGTGCCAATATCTGCCATTGAGCCCCATTATACATTTCTCAAATTTGAAAGCACTATATTTCTAAATCTATGAAACATTTCAAAGATTCCTTTTCAGGTAAACATGTCCACTGTAAGATGAACCTAAATAGGTCCGAATGGGGTTTCTAGATGTAAGTATGTAGGACTAGTAGCATGCCAAAGTTTGTGCTATTGCCATTGAGAATGCATTGGGCGTTTAAGTTAAATAACTCAGGAACTACAAAACATTTCAAAGTAAAAGGTTCCAGCATGTGTCTCCACAGTAAGCTGAATTATAAAAAGTGTGAAAGGAGTTTCTAGGTGAAAGTGACTTGTGCCAATATCTGCCATTGAGCCCCATTATACATTTCTCAAATTTGAAAGCACTATATTTCTAAATCTATGAAACATTTCAAAGATTCCTTTTCAGGTAAACATGTCCACTGTAAGATGAACCTAAATAGGTCCGAATGGGGTTTCTAGATGTAAGTATGTAGGACTAGTAGCATGCCAAAGTTTGTGCTATTGCCATTGAGAATGCATTGGGCGTTTAAGTTAAATAACTCAGAAACTACAAAACATTTCAAAGTAAAAAGTTCCAGCATGTGTCTCCACAGTAAGCTGAATTATAAAAAGTGTGAATTGAGTTTCTAGGTGAAAGTGACTTTTTGACGTGCCACTATCTGCCATTGAGCCCCATTGTACATTTCTCAAATTTGAAAGCACTATATTTCTAAAACTATGAAACATTTCAAAGATTCCTTTTCGGGCAAACATGTCCACTGTAAAATGAACCTAAATAGGTCCGAATGGGGTTTCTAAATGTAAGTATGTAATGATAATGATAATGAACTTTATTTATATAGCACCTTTCAGAGCAAGGCTCCAAAGTGCTGTACAGTACAAGGTTAAAAAACAAAACAAAAACAGAAACAACATATAGCAAGTCACAATCAAGAGCAGTTTAAAAGCGAGAAACACAAAGGGAAAAAAGACAAAAATATCAAAAGTTGAAAATGTACAGTCTCCTATAGCAAGGGTAAAAAACATTCTATGTAGAGGTGAGTCTTTAAAAGTGACTTGAACACAGGCACAGATGGTGCTAGCCTTACATGCACTGGTAGAGCATTCCACAATCTGGGCGCCCGGGCGGCAAAAGCCCGATCACCTCTGGTGACTAGGTTCGTCCTAGGGACCTCAAGTAGGCCCCTCTCCGATGATCTGAGGATGCGTTCAGATCTCGGTGGGGACAGCATTTCGAAGATGTAGGTAGGGGCCAGCCCATTTAGGGCTTTATATGTAAAAAGTAGAATTTTGAAATCGCATCTGGTGCTCACAGGCAGCCAGTGCAGAGTGGCAAGTACTGGTGTAATATGGTCTCTTTTCTTAGTGTTGGTAAGCAGTCGGGCAGCAGAATTTTGGATTATTGTAGGCGGGATGTGGTTTTCTTACTAAGGCCGGAGTAGAGGGAATTGCAGTAGTCGAGGCGTGATGAAATGAGGGCATGTATGACTATCGCGAGGTCCGGAGGTGACAGGAAAGGCTTGATTTTTGCGATATTTCTTAGTTGGAAGTAGCATGATTGTACGACTGTTGTTACCTGTTTATTAAAAGTTAATTCTGAGTCAAAAATCACACTGAGATTGCGGGCTGCAGGTGTAACATTTGAGGAAAGGGAACCAAGTTGTGAGTGTAATAGAAGAGTTGAAGTAGGGGGGCCGAATAAAATTATCTCTGTTTTGGACTGGTTTAGTTGAACGAAATTCTGTGTCATCCAGGCTTTGATGTCAGAGAGACAGGCCAAAAGAGGTGACATGTTGCCGGAGCCGGGTTTTAATGTAGGACTAGTAGCATGCCAAAGTTTGTGCTATTGCCATTGAGAATGCATTGGGCGTTTAAGTTAAATAACTCAGGAACTACAAAACATTTCAAAGTAAAAAGTTCCAGCATGTGTCTCCACAGTAAGCTGAATTATAAAAAGTGTGAACGGAGTTTCTAGGTGAAAGTGACTTTTTGACGTGCCACTATCTGCCATTGAGCCCCATTGTAAATTTCTCAAATTTGAAAGCACTATATTTCTAAAACAATGAAACATTTCAAAGATTCCTTTTCAGGCAAACATGTCCACCGTAAGATGAACCTAAATAGGGTTGAATGGGGTTTCTAGGTGTAAATATGTAGGACTAGTAGCATGCCAAAGTTTGTGCTATTGCCATTGAGAATGCATTGGGCGTTTAAGTTAAATAACTCAGGAACTACAAAACATTTCAAAGTAAAAAGTTCCAGCATGTGTCTCCACAGTAAGCTGAATTATAAAAAGTATGAATGGAGTTCCTAGGTGAAAGTGCTTTTATGACGTGCCAATATCTGCCATTGAGCCCCATTGTACATTTCTCAAATTTGAAAGCACTATATTTCTAAAACTATGAAACATTTCAAAGATTCCTTTTCAGGCAAACATGTCCACCATACGATGAACCTAAATAGGTTTGAATGGGGTTTCTAGGTGTAAGTATGTAGGACTAGTAGCATGTCAAAGTTTGTGCTATTGCCATTGAGAATGCATTGGGCGTTTAAGTTAAATAACTCAGAAACTACAAAACATTTCAAAGTAAAAAGTTCCAGCATGTGTCTCTACAGTAAGCTGAATTATAAAAAGTATGAATGGAGTTCCTAGGTGAAAGTGCTTTTATGACGTGCCAATATCTGCCATTGAGCCCCATAGTACATTTCTCAAATTTGAAAGCACTATATTTCTAAAACTATGAAACATTTCAAAGATTCCTTTTCAGGCAAACATGTCCACCATACGATGAACCTAAATAGGTTTGAATGGGGTTTCTAGGTGTAAGTATGTAGGACTAGTAGCATGCCAAAGTTTGTGCTATTGCCATTGAGAATGCATTGGGCGTTTAAGTTAAATAACTCAGAAACTACAAAACATTTAAAAGTAAAAAGTTCCAGCATGTGTCTCCACAGTAAGCTGAATTATAAAAAGGGTGAATGGAGTTTCTAGGTGAAAGTGATTTTTTGACGTGCCAATATCTGCCATTGAGCCCCATTATACATTTCTCAAATTTGAAAGCACTATATTTCTAAATCTATGAAACATTTCAAAGATTCCTTTTCAGGCAAACATGTCCACCGTAAGATGAACCTAAATAGGGTTGAATGGGGTTTCTAGGTGTAAATATGTAGGACTAGTAGCATGCCAAAGTTTGTGCTATTGCCATTGAGAATGCATTGGGCGTTTAAGTTAAATAACTCAGGAACTACAAAACATTTCAAAGTAAAAAGTTCCAGCATGTGTCTCCACAGTAAGCTGAATTATAAAAAGTATGAATGGAGTTCCTAGGTGAAAGTGCTTTTATGACGTGCCAATATCTGCCATTGAGCCCCATTGTACATTTCTCAAATTTGAAAGCACTATATTTCTAAAACTATGAAACATTTCAAAGATTCCTTTTCAGGCAAACATGTCCACCATACGATGAACCTAAATAGGTTTGAATGGGGTTTCTAGGTGTAAGTATGTAGGACTAGTAGCATGTCAAAGTTTGTGCTATTGCCATTGAGAATGCATTGGGCGTTTAAGTTAAATAACTCAGAAACTACAAAACATTTAAAAGTAAAAAGTTCCAGCATGTGTCTCCACAGTAAGCTGAATTATAAAAAGGGTGAATGGAGTTTCTAGGTGAAAGTGATTTTTTGACGTGCCAATATCTGCCATTGAGCCCCATTATACATTTCTCAAATTTGAAAGCACTACATTTCTAAATCTATGAAACATTTCAAAGATTCCTTTTCAGGCAAACATGTCCACCGTAAGATGAACCTAAATAGGTCTGAATGGGGTTTCTAGATGTAAGTATGTAGGACTAGTAGCATCCCAAAGTTTGTGCTATTGCCATTGAGAATGCATTGGGCGTTTAAGTTAAATAACTCAGGAACTACAAAACATTTCAAAGTAAAAAGTTCCAGCATGTGTCTCTACAGTAAGCTGAATTATAAAAAGTATGAATGGAGTTCCTAGGTGAAAGTGCTTTTATGACGTGCCAATATCTGCCATTGAGCCCCATTGTACATTTCTCAAATTTGAAAGCACTACATTTCTAAAACTATGAAACATTTCAAAGATTCCTTTTCAGGCAAACATGTCCACCATACGATGAACCTAAATAGGTTTGAATGGGGTTTCTAGGTGTAAGTATGTAGGACTAGTAGCATGCCAAAGTTTGTGCTATTGCCATTGAGAATGCATTGGGCGTTTAAGTTAAATAACTCAGAAACTACAAAACATTTAAAAGTAAAAAGTTCCAGCATGTGTCTCCACAGTAAGCTGAATTATAAAAAGGGTGAATGGAGTTTCTAGGTGAAAGTGATTTTTTGACGTGCCAATATCTGCCATTGAGCCCCATTATACATTTCTCAAATTTGAAAGCACTATATTTCTAAATCTATGAAACATTTCAAAGATTCCTTTTCAGGCAAACATGTCCACCGTAAGATGAACCTAAAAAGGTCTGAATGGGGTTTCTAGATGTAAGTATGTAGGACTAGTAGCATCCCAAAGTTTGTGCTATTGCCATTGAGAATGCATTGGGCGTTTAAGTTAAATAACTCAGGAACTACAAAACATTTCAAAGTAAAAAGTTCCAGCATGTGTCTCTACAGTAAGCTGAATTATAAAAAGTATGAATGGAGTTCCTAGGTGAAAGTGCTTTTATGACGTGCCAATATCTGCCATTGAGCCCCATTGTACATTTCTCAAATTTGAAAGCACTACATTTCTAAAACTATGAAACATTTCAAAGATTCCTTTTCAGGCAAACATGTCCACCATACGATGAACCTAAATAGGTTTGAATGGGGTTTCTAGGTGTAAGTATGTAGGACTAGTAGCATGCCAAAGTTTGTGCTATTGCCATTGAGAATGCATTGGGCGTTTAAGTTAAATAACTCAGAAACTACAAAACATTTCAAAGTAAAAAGTTCCAGCATGTGTCTCTACAGTAAGCTGAATTATAAAAAGTATGAATGGAGTTCCTAGGTGAAAGTGCTTTTATGACGTGCCAATATCTGCCATTGAGCCCCATTGTACATTTCTCAAATTTGAAAGCACTATATTTCTAAAACTATGAAACATTTCAAAGATTCCTTTTCAGGCAAACATGTCCACCATACGATGAACCTAAATAGGTTTGAATGGGGTTTCTAGGTGTAAGTATGTAGGACTAGTAGCATGCCAAAGTTTGTGCTATTGCCATTGAGAATGCATTGGGCGTTTAAGTTAAATAACTCAGAAACTACAAAACATTTCAAAGTAAAAAGTTCCAGCATGTGTCTCTACAGTAAGCTGAATTATAAAAAGTATGAATGGAGTTCCTAGGTGAAAGTGCTTTTATGACGTGCCAATATCTGCCATTGAGCCCCATAGTACATTTCTCAAATTTGAAAGCACTATATTTCTAAAACTATGAAACATTTCAAAGATTCCTTTTCAGGCAAACATGTCCACCATACGATGAACCTAAATAGGTTTGAATGGGGTTTCTAGGTGTAAGTATGTAGGACTAGTAGCATGCCAAAGTTTGTGCTATTGCCATTGAGAATGCATTGGGCGTTTAAGTTAAATAACTCAGAAACTACAAAACATTTAAAAGTAAAAAGTTCCAGCATGTGTCTCCACAGTAAGCTGAATTATAAAAAGGTTGAATGGAGTTTCTAGGTGAAAGTGATTTTTTGACGTGCCAATATCTGCCATTGAGCCCCATTATACATTTCTCAAATTTGAAAGCACTATATTTCTAAATCTATGAAACATTTCAAAGATTCCTTTTCAGGCAAACATGTCCACCGTAAGATGAACCTAAATAGGTCTGAATGGGGTTTCTAGATGTAAGTATGTAGGACTAGTAGCATCCCAAAGTTTGTGCTATTGCCATTGAGAATGCATTGGGCGTTTAAGTTAAATAACTCAGGAACTACAAAACATTTCAAAGTAAAAAGTTCCAGCATGTGTCTCTACAGTAAGCTGAATTATAAAAAGTATGAATGGAGTTCCTAGGTGAAAGTGCTTTTATGACGTGCCAATATCTGCCATTGAGCCCCATTGTACATTTCTCAAATTTGAAAGCACTACATTTCTAAAACTATGAAACATTTCAAAGATTCCTTTTCAGGCAAACATGTCCACCATACGATGAACCTAAATAGGTTTGAATGGGGTTTCTAGGTGTAAGTATGTAGGACTAGTAGCATGCCAAAGTTTGTGCTATTGCCATTGAGAATGCATTGGGCGTTTAAGTTAAATAACTCAGAAACTACAAAACATTTCAAAGTAAAAAGTTCCAGCATGTGTCTCCACAGTAAGCTGAATTATAAAAAGGGTGAATGGAGTTTCTAGGTGAAAGTGATTTTTTGACGTGCCAATATCTGCCATTGAGCCCCATTATACATTTCTCAAATTTGAAAGCACTATATTTCTAAATCTATGAAACATTTCAAAGATTCCTTTTCAGGCAAACATGTCCACCATACGATGAACCTAAATAGGTTTGAATGGGGTTTCTAGGTGTAAGTATGTAGGACTAGTAGCATGCCAAAGTTTGTGCTATTGCCATTGAGAATGCATTGGGCGTTTAAGTTAAATAACTCAGAAACTACAAAACATTTCAAAGTAAAAAGTTCCAGCATGTGTCTCCACAGTAAGCTGAATTATAAAAAGGGTGAATGGAGTTTCTAGGTGAAAGTGATTTTTTGACGTGCCAATATCTGCCATTGAGCCCCATTATACATTTCTCAAATTTGAAAGCACTATATTTCTAAATCTATGAAACATTTCAAAGATTCCTTTTCAGGCAAACATGTCCACCATACGATGAACCTAAATAGGTTTGAATGGGGTTTCTAGGTGTAAGTATGTAGGACTAGTAGCATGCCAAAGTTTGTGCTATTGCCATTGAGAATGCATTGGGCGTTTAAGTTAAATAACTCAGAAACTACAAAACATTTCAAAGTAAAAAGTTCCAGCATGTGTCTCCACAGTAAGCTGAATTATAAAAAGGGTGAATGGAGTTTCTAGGTGAAAGTGATTTTTTGACGTGCCAATATCTGCCATTGAGCCCCATTATACATTTCTCAAATTTGAAAGCACTACATTTCTAAAACTATGAAACATTTCAAAGATTCCTTTTCAGGCAAACATGTCCATCATACGATGAACCTAAATAGGTTTGAATGGGGTTTCTAGGTGTAAGTATGTAGGACTAGTAGCATGCCAAAGTTTGTGCTATTGCCATTGAGAATGCATTGGGCGTTTAAGTTAAATAACTCAGAAACTACAAAACATTTCAAAGTAAAAAGTTCCAGCATGTGTCTCCACAGTAAGCTGAATTATAAAAAGGGTGAATGGAGTGTCTAGGTGAAAGTGATTTTTTGACGTGCCAATATCTGCCATTGAGCCCCATTATACATTTCTCAAATTTGAAAGCACTATATTTCTAAATCTATGAAACATTTCAAAGATTCCTTTTCAGGCAAACATGTCCACCATAAGATTAACCTAAATAGGTTTGAATGGGGTTTATAGGTGTAAGGATGTAGGACTAGTAGTATGCCAAAGTTTGTGCTATTGCCATTGAGAATGCATTGGGCGTTTAAGTTAAATAACTCAGAAACTACAAAACATTTCAAAGAAAAAAGTTCCAGCATGTGTCTCTACAGTAAGCTGAATTATAAAAAGTATGAATGGAGTTCCTAGGTGAAAGTGCTTTTATGACGTGCCAATATCTGCCATTGAGCCCCATTGTACATTTCTCAAATTTGAAAGCACTATATTTCTAAAACTATGAAACATTTCAAAGATTCCTTTTCAGGCAAACATGTCCACCATACGATGAACCTAAATAGGTTTGAATGGGGTTTCTAGGTGTAAGTATGTAGGACTAGTAGCATGCCAAAGTTTGTGCTATTGCCATTGAGAATGCATTGGGCGTTTAAGTTAAATAACTCAGAAACTACAAAACATTTCAAAGTAAAAAGTTCCAGCATGTGTCTCTACAGTAAGCTGAATTATAAAAAGTATGAATGGAGTTCCTAGGTGAAAGTGCTTTTATGACGTGCCAATATCTGCCATTGAGCCCCATTGTACATTTCTCAAATTTGAAAGCACTATATTTCTAAAACTATGAAACATTTCAAAGATTCCTTTTCAGGCAAACATGTCCACCATACGATGAACCTAAATAGGTTTGAATGGGGTTTCTAGGTGTAAGTATGTAGGACTAGTAGCATGCCAAAGTTTGTGCTATTGCCATTGAGAATGCATTGGGCGTTTAAGTTAAATAACTCAGAAACTACAAAACATTTCAAAGTAAAAAGTTCCAGCATGTGTCTCTACAGTAAGCTGAATTATAAAAAGTATGAATGGAGTTCCTAGGTGAAAGTGCTTTTATGACGTGCCAATATCTGCCATTGAGCCCCATTGTACATTTCTCAAATTTGAAAGCACTACATTTCTAAAACTATGAAACATTTCAAAGATTCCTTTTCAGGCAAACATGTCCACCATACGATGAACCTAAATAGGTTTGAATGGGGTTTCTAGGTGTAAGTATGTAGGACTAGTAGCATGCCAAAGTTTGTGCTATTGCCATTGAGAATGCATTGGGCGTTTAAGTTAAATAACTCAGAAACTACAAAACATTTCAAAGTAAAAAGTTCCAGCATGTGTCTCCACAGTAAGCTGAATTATAAAAAGGGTGAATGGAGTTTCTAGGTGAAAGTGATTTTTTGACGTGCCAATATCTGCCATTGAGCCCCATTATACATTTCTCAAAATTGAAAGCACTATATTTCTAAATCTATGAAACATTTCAAAGATTCTTTTTCAGGCAAACATGTCCACCATAAGATGAACCTAAATAGGTTTGAATGGGGTTTATAGGTGTAAGTATGTAGGACTAGTAGTATGCCAAAGTTTGTGCTATTGCCATTGAGAATGCATTGGGCGTTTAAGTTAAATAACTCAGAAACTACAAAACATTTCAAAGAAAAAAGTTCCAGCATGTGTCTCTACAGTAAGCTGAATTATAAAAAGTATGAATGGAGTTCCTAGGTGAAAGTGCTTTTATGACGTGCCAATATCTGCCATTGAGCCCCATTGTACATTTCTCAAATTTGAAAGCACTATATTTCTAAAACTATGAAACATTTCAAAGATTCCTTTTCAGGCAAACATGTCCACCATACGATGAACCTAAATAGGTTTGAATGGGGTTTCTAGGTGTAAGTATGTAGGACTAGTAGCATGCCAAAGTTTGTGCTATTGCCATTGAGAATGCATTGGGCGTTTAAGTTAAATAACTCAGAAACTACAAAACATTTCAAAGTAAAAAGTTCCAGCATGTGTCTCTACAGTAAGCTGAATTATAAAAAGTATGAATGGAGTTCCTAGGTGAAAGTGCTTTTATGACGTGCCAATATCTGCCATTGAGCCCCATTGTACATTTCTCAAATTTGAAAGCACTATATTTCTAAATCTATGAAACATTTCAAAGATTCTTTTTCAGGCAAACATGTCCACCATAAGATGAACCTAAATAGGTTTGAATGGGGTTTATAGGTGTAAGTATGTAGGACTAGTAGTATGCCAAAGTTTGTTGCTATTGCCATTGAGAATGCATTGGGCGTTTAAGTTAAATAACTCAGAAACTACAAAACATTTCAAAGTAAAAAGTTCCAGCATGTGTCTCTACAGTAAGCTGAATTATAAAAAGTATGAATGGAGTTCCTAGGTGAAAGTGCTTTTATGACGTGCCAATATCTGCCATTGAGCCCCATTGTACATTTCTCAAATTTGAAAGCACTATATTTCTAAAACTATGAAACATTTCAAAGATTCCTTTTCAGGCAAACATGTCCACCATACGATGAACCTAAATAGGTTTGAATGGGGTTTCTAGGTTTAAGTATGTAGGACTAGTAGCATGCCAAAGTTTGTGCTATTGCCATTGAGAATGCATTGGGCGTTTAAGTTAAATAACTCAGAAACTACAAAACATTTCAAAGTAAAAAGTTCCAGCATGTGTCTCTACAGTAAGCTGAATTATAAAAAGTATGAATGGAGTTCCTAGGTGAAAGTGCTTTTATGACGTGCCAATATCTGCCATTGAGCCCCATTGTACATTTCTCAAATTTGAAAGCACTATATTTCTAAATCTATGAAACATTCAAAGATTCCTTTTCAGGCAAACATGTCCACCGTAAGATTAACCTAAATAGGTCTGAATGGGGTTTCTAGATGTAAGTATGTAGGACTAGTAGCATGCCAAAGTTTGTGCTATTGCCATTGAGAATGCATTGGGCGTTTAAGTTAAATAACTCAGGAACTACAAAACATTTCAAAGTAAAAAGTTCCAGCATGTGTCTCTACAGTAAGCTGAATTATAAAAAGTATGAATGGAGTTCCTAGGTGAAAGTGCTTTTATGACGTGCCAATATCTGCCATTGAGCCCCATTGTACATTTCTCAAATTTGAAAGCACTATATTTCTAAATCTATGAAAAATTTCAAAGATTCCTTTTCAGGCAAACATGTCCACCGTAAGATGAACCTAAATAGGTCTGAATGGGGTTTCTAGATGTAAGTATGTAGGACTAGTAGCATGCCAAAGTTTGTGCTATTGCCATTGAGAATGCATTGGGCGTTTAAGTTAAATAACTCAGAAACTACAAAACATTTCAAAGTAAAAAGTTCCAGCATGTGTCTCTACAGTAAGCTGAATTATAAAAAGTATGAATGGAGTTCCTAGGTGAAAGTGCTTTTATGACGTGCCAATATCTGCCATTGAGCCCCATTGTACATTTCTCAAATTTGAAAGCACTATATTTCTAAAACTATGAAACATTTCAAAGATTCCTTTTCAGGCAAACATGTCCACCATACGATGAACCTAAATAGGTTTGAATGGGGTTTCTAGGTGTAAGTATGTAGGACTAGTAGCATGCCAAAGTTTGTGCTATTGCCATTGAGAATGCATTGGGCGTTTAAGTTAAATAACTCAGAAACTACAAAACATTTCAAAGTAAAAAGTTCCAGCATGTGTCTCTACAGTAAGCTGAATTATAAAAAGTATGAATGGAGTTCCTAGGTGAAAGTGCTTTTATGACGTGCCAATATCTGCCATTGAGCCCCATTGTACATTTCTCAAATTTGAAAGCACTATATTTCTAAAACTATGAAACATTTCAAAGATTCCTTTTCAGGCAAACATGTCCACCATACGATGAACCTAAATAGGTTTGAATGGGGTTTCTAGGTGTAAGTATGTAGGACTAGTAGCATGCCAAAGTTTGTGCTATTGCCATTGAGAATGCATTGGGCGTTTAAGTTAAATAACTCAGAAACTACAAAACATTTCAAAGTAAAAAGTTCCAGCATGTGTCTCTACAGTAAGCTGAATTATAAAAAGTATGAATGGAGTTCCTAGGTGAAAGTGCTTTTATGACGTGCCAATATCTGCCATTGAGCCCCATTGTACATTTCTCAAATTTGAAAGCACTACATTTCTAAAACTATGAAACATTTCAAAGATTCCTTTTCAGGCAAACATGTCCACCATACGATGAACCTAAATAGGTTTGAATGGGGTTTCTAGGTGTAAGTATGTAGGACTAGTAGCATGCCAAAGTTTGTGCTATTGCCATTGAGAATGCATTGGGCGTTTAAGTTAAATAACTCAGAAACTACAAAACATTTCAAAGTAAAAAGTTCCAGCATGTGTCTCCACAGTAAGCTGAATTATAAAAAGGGTGAATGGAGTTTCTAGGTGAAAGTGATTTTTTGACGTGCCAATATCTGCCATTGAGCCCCATTATACATTTCTCAAAATTGAAAGCACTATATTTCTAAATCTATGAAACATTTCAAAGATTCTTTTTCAGGCAAACATGTCCACCATAAGATGAACCTAAATAGGTTTGAATGGGGTTTATAGGTGTAAGTATGTAGGACTAGTAGTATGCCAAAGTTTGTGCTATTGCCATTGAGAATGCATTGGGCGTTTAAGTTAAATAACTCAGAAACTACAAAACATTTCAAAGAAAAAAGTTCCAGCATGTGTCTCTACAGTAAGCTGAATTATAAAAAGTATGAATGGAGTTCCTAGGTGAAAGTGCTTTTATGACGTGCCAATATCTGCCATTGAGCCCCATTGTACATTTCTCAAATTTGAAAGCACTATATTTCTAAAACTATGAAACATTTCAAAGATTCCTTTTCAGGCAAACATGTCCACCATACGATGAACCTAAATAGGTTTGAATGGGGTTTCTAGGTGTAAGTATGTAGGACTAGTAGCATGCCAAAGTTTGTGCTATTGCCATTGAGAATGCATTGGGCGTTTAAGTTAAATAACTCAGAAACTACAAAACATTTCAAAGTAAAAAGTTCCAGCATGTGTCTCTACAGTAAGCTGAATTATAAAAAGTATGAATGGAGTTCCTAGGTGAAAGTGCTTTTATGACGTGCCAATATCTGCCATTGAGCCCCATTGTACATTTCTCAAATTTGAAAGCACTATATTTCTAAATCTATGAAACATTTCAAAGATTCTTTTTCAGGCAAACATGTCCACCATAAGATGAACCTAAATAGGTTTGAATGGGGTTTATAGGTGTAAGTATGTAGGACTAGTAGTATGCCAAAGTTTGTTGCTATTGCCATTGAGAATGCATTGGGCGTTTAAGTTAAATAACTCAGAAACTACAAAACATTTCAAAGTAAAAAGTTCCAGCATGTGTCTCTACAGTAAGCTGAATTATAAAAAGTATGAATGGAGTTCCTAGGTGAAAGTGCTTTTATGACGTGCCAATATCTGCCATTGAGCCCCATTGTACATTTCTCAAATTTGAAAGCACTATATTTCTAAAACTATGAAACATTTCAAAGATTCCTTTTCAGGCAAACATGTCCACCATACGATGAACCTAAATAGGTTTGAATGGGGTTTCTAGGTTTAAGTATGTAGGACTAGTAGCATGCCAAAGTTTGTGCTATTGCCATTGAGAATGCATTGGGCGTTTAAGTTAAATAACTCAGAAACTACAAAACATTTCAAAGTAAAAAGTTCCAGCATGTGTCTCTACAGTAAGCTGAATTATAAAAAGTATGAATGGAGTTCCTAGGTGAAAGTGCTTTTATGACGTGCCAATATCTGCCATTGAGCCCCATTGTACATTTCTCAAATTTGAAAGCACTATATTTCTAAATCTATGAAACATTCAAAGATTCCTTTTCAGGCAAACATGTCCACCGTAAGATTAACCTAAATAGGTCTGAATGGGGTTTCTAGATGTAAGTATGTAGGACTAGTAGCATGCCAAAGTTTGTGCTATTGCCATTGAGAATGCATTGGGCGTTTAAGTTAAATAACTCAGGAACTACAAAACATTTCAAAGTAAAAAGTTCCAGCATGTGTCTCTACAGTAAGCTGAATTATAAAAAGTATGAATGGAGTTCCTAGGTGAAAGTGCTTTTATGACGTGCCAATATCTGCCATTGAGCCCCATTGTACATTTCTCAAATTTGAAAGCACTATATTTCTAAATCTATGAAAAATTTCAAAGATTCCTTTTCAGGCAAACATGTCCACCGTAAGATGAACCTAAATAGGTCTGAATGGGGTTTCTAGATGTAAGTATGTAGGACTAGTAGCATGCCAAAGTTTGTGCTATTGCCATTGAGAATGCATTGGGCGTTTAAGTTAAATAACTCAGAAACTACAAAACATTTCAAAGTAAAAAGTTCCAGCATGTGTCTCTACAGTAAGCTGAATTATAAAAAGTATGAATGGAGTTCCTAGGTGAAAGTGCTTTTATGACGTGCCAATATCTGCCATTGAGCCCCATTGTACATTTCTCAAATTTGAAAGCACTATATTTCTAAAACTATGAAACATTTCAAAGATTCCTTTTCAGGCAAACATGTCCACCATACGATGAACCTAAATAGGTTTGAATGGGGTTTCTAGGTTTAAGTATGTAGGACTAGTAGCATGCCAAAGTTTGTGCTATTGCCATTGAGAATGCATTGGGCGTTTAAGTTAAATAACTCAGAAACTACAAAACATTTCAAAGTAAAAAGTTCCAGCATGTGTCTCTACAGTAAGCTGAATTATAAAAAGTATGAATGGAGTTCCTAGGTGAAAGTGCTTTTATGACGTGCCAATATCTGCCATTGAGCCCCATTGTACATTTCTCAAATTTGAAAGCACTATATTTCTAAATCTATGAAACATTCAAAGATTCCTTTTCAGGCAAACATGTCCACCGTAAGATTAACCTAAATAGGTCTGAATGGGGTTTCTAGATGTAAGTATGTAGGACTAGTAGCATGCCAAAGTTTGTGCTATTGCCATTGAGAATGCATTGGGCGTTTAAGTTAAATAACTCAGGAACTACAAAACATTTCAAAGTAAAAAGTTCCAGCATGTGTCTCTACAGTAAGCTGAATTATAAAAAGTATGAATGGAGTTCCTAGGTGAAAGTGCTTTTATGACGTGCCAATATCTGCCATTGAGCCCCATTGTACATTTCTCAAATTTGAAAGCACTATATTTCTAAATCTATGAAAAATTTCAAAGATTCCTTTTCAGGCAAACATGTCCACCGTAAGATGAACCTAAATAGGTCTGAATGGGGTTTCTAGATGTAAGTATGTGGGACTAGTAGCATGCCAAAGTTTGTGCTATTGCCATTGAGAATGCATTGGGCGTTTAAGTTAAATAACTCAGGAACTACAAAATATTTCAAAGTAAAAAGTTCCAGCATGTGTCTCCACAGTAAGCTGAATTATAAAATCACACCCGTGTGAAGTGAGTGGTGCAACTCTGTGTGGGGGTCCCCGGGGGGTCCACGGAAGTTCCAGACCCACAGGACCATGGCCAGGGTGCAGGCCCGGTTCCGGCAAGCCGCCCCATGTCTGAAACGGTAGAGAAATGACAGAGTTACCGTGTGGGGGTCCCTCTATGTACTGTACTGTCACTGTACTGTACTGGCACACCCGAAATCATCATATATACAGTTAATATGCGTGTGTGTGTGTTTTAGGTTGCGCACAGGTGGTGAAAAACAACCATGCTATTTTCGTGCTCATACCCAGCAGCCACCCAGCTACCCAGCCAGCTACCCAGCCACACACATAGCTCCGTAAGGGCGCACCACTCAAAAAGTGTGAATGGAGTTTCTTGGTGAAAGTGTTTTTTTGACGTGCCCCAATATCTGCCATTGAGCGGCCCCCATTATAAATGTCTCAAATTTGAAAGCACTTAAAACTATGAAACATTTCAAAGATTCGTTTTCAGGCAAACATGTCCACCATAAGATGAACCTATTAAAGTTTTAATGGGGTTTCTTAGATGTAAATATGTAGGACTAGTATTGTCCACATTAATGTATAGTTACAAAGTTTAATAAAATGTTCTTTATAGTTAATAGCAGCGCCAGCAATCATATCTTTGCTTTATTGATTCGGAGGGGAAGGGAAGGAAGTAGCCTATCTACCATTTTCTTAATTCATTTTCATTTCAGTGATCCCATACAGTGTTTGTTGTGCGAAGAGCGACCGTCGTACGTACGTCTTTTTGCAACTGACTGGAGGACCTGAATGTCAGGTCGTAATCACGACGTTGTATGGACGTCGTATGGACGTCAGGATGGGTCGGCGTCTTGGACGTCGTATATGGACGTTTGGGGTTGGTGGTTACAGAGAGGTCTTTTGGACGTCGTATGGACGTCCGTTGTTTATGTGCTCACTCGGTGAGGCAGAGATCTGTTGTTGAGTGTTGTTGAAAAAGATGTTAATGTTCTTTGTGCAAGTTGAATTGTATTCTTTTCTTCTTTTTTAGAATTCAAGTTTGTGACGCCCAAAATAAGCACAATACAAAACCCAGGCCTGAATTATTTATAACACAACAGTTATAAAGAATTATTTGTTGATTATTTATCATACACATACACTGGTCCTAGTCCAGCAAATGAAGTACTGTAGGCTATACAGTAGCCTATGATTATTACACAAGTAAGGTCTTTAGGGGGGCCATTCAAGCCGCAAGCGGAGCCTGCAGCACCACTGTTTCCCTTGCCGGTGGAGCCTGCGGAGTACGGAACCATTGCGGCTCAATAATCCGCCGCTCCTGAATGAAGTGTCTGGTGCTGGGAGTCTGGTGCAACGCACAGGTCCTGCGCTGAACCTGGTGAGAGCAGAAGTGGACCTGGTGAGACGTAGGAGGGGCCCGGACAGGAGTCAACCCACAGAGCCTAGTCCTTCCACGCGCCAGACCTCCCAGTCCCAGCAGAGTAGTTCAGGAGCGGTGGTCCCTAATGGGACTCATCGTGGGTAGCTACTGGAACGTAAATCGGGACTTGATCACCCCGGCTGGGTCACTTCACTCACCTGAGTGAGGGGTATGATGTTGCCAGACCCGAAACCCAGATGACACATCACTGAGGATACGTCCCAGGTGCATCCATGATCCATGCGATGTTTTTTAGTTCACTACACTACACTATCTATCTAGTCACAGCAGGTCATGTATCTGAAGTACTCTGAAAGTGTTCTTTTCATTGAATTGAATATAGGACAGGGGTTTGAACTTGAATCCCTGTGCTTAAAGGGGAATACCACTCATTTTCAACATTTGACTATGTCATTAATATACCTTAATTGTGTGGAAATAATAAAAAAGTCCCCCTCATTCTGTTTTGCCTAGAACTGGAGGTCTGGAAAAAAATCAGTAACATTATGAAATACATCTTTGTGATGTCACCGAGATGTACTTCATGTTACTGATTTTTTTCAGACCTCCAGTTGAAAGCATAATGATTAGACCACTACACCACCACTCAGCCACACTTTGCTGTGTTTTACCGTTGAAGGATTGATCTTTTTGTATGTTAGCCTTTAGATTAAGCTACATTGAAATACTGATTTGTATATGGAATGTATGGTATGATCATTAGACTACCACATCATCATTCAGTCACTCTTAGCAGATATATTACTGTTGAAGTGTTAATTTGTATGTTAGCATTCAGTTAGTAAAGTTGAAATGCTCACGCATTTAAAGCTGCATTATGTAACTTCCCACTTCTACACAGGATTTAGGCTACTAGTTGATTTAGGGGAAAGTATCCAAGTAACTGACATATCACTAGAAAATAAATTTAAAAAAACAAATGAAAAACACAAAGTGAAATCCTACTGAAAACCACCTCTTTTTTTTATTTGATAACGGAAACACAAAAGATAATCTACAAAAGACCAAATTAAGTAACCAGTTATTGTGAAATGTAATTTGTATTCCCCCCCTCAAGAAAAGCACAATTAACTGCTCCAGTCTCATGACAAAATAGGTTTTTCTTCACAATGACACTCTGAAAGACCACAGAGACATGAACACTCATGGATTAGATTTGGAGAATATCCGTTTTAACACACACGCACACGGTCTGACCAATAACACCCCATCTACATTAGCTACGGAACAATCTTTGGCGCCATTCTTGGTGCAGTTGGTCAGTACACAACACATGGAGGATAAGAGAACTGGTCGAGGGCCATTTCTTTACTAGGAAAAGCAGGTTATAAGAAGGTAAAAACGGTATCGTTAACAGAGGTATTCAGCGCAAAGGGGAAGGTTATTTCTAAGAAAAGTAGTGTCCCGTTTGACATACATACACATTCACAACTCCCAGAAATGCACCGACAGTCGAGGAGAGGTTCAAAGCCAAGCGACAACTTGCACTTTTGCATTGAAGCGTTTTACAGTCCTGCATAGATCTTTTCAAACTTTTATTTTTTTTATACAAACTAAGGCGCTGTGTTATATTGAGTTTTGAGTCTGTTGAGTTGACATTATAAGCAGAGAAAAGTAAAATAAAATAAAAATCTGAATTCACAAAAAAAAATTCAAGTAGGCTACAGTCTCACATTTCTCCCCTCTCTTGTAACTTACTCCCCTAACCAGAAGAGGAGTTGTACTTTGCAATTCAAGTTTTTCGTTTTCATCCCCCCCCCCACCCCCCCCCCCCAGAAAAAGTCCAGTGTGATACAGCACCAAAGACACACAGAGCAAGAGAGGGGACACACACACACACAGAAGTGGGTATGCCATCTCAACCACTGGTACAAAGTAACCTGGAAAATACAGTATATCATCTATATATGCACACCCACACACATTCAAATCAATACCTGCTCTTTCACTCGCACATACTTTTTTTTGTCCCTGTGTAAAATCACAAATAATTTATCAATATTAATATAAGCTACTACTTAACAGTCATTTGTGGGAGCAGAGGTGAACTCCAACAATAAAATTCTATGGACACACAACGATTCCCACATCGGAGACAAAGGACAGGGGAAAAAAATAAGAAATTAATTTCTTTAAATCTTGTTTTTTCATGTTTGTACTAAGAGAACAAAAGAGTTCCACTATTCCACATATGCTTAAATACAAAATCATATTAAGTAGCGTACGACTACCGTCTTGTACCGCCATCTAGCTTGCACTCATTCCACAGTGATCAAGGTCGTCGTATGTAAACATGTTGACATAAAATTAAAAAAGAAAATTATAAAAAATAAGCAGAACAAAAATAAATGTTTCATCATTCACCCCAATGACTTATTCTAATACCCGGTAATTAGAAAATACATTTAAATGAATTCATCTTCTGTCATAGTGAGGGTACATTGATTATTATAATTATTATTTTTTCTTCTGTTTTATTTATCCATGTCCATTTTTAGGTCCTGTATTACATAAGCATGATTCATGTTAGTCCATCAAAGTGAAGATTCCTATTGGTGGGGTGTCTCGAGGAAGCGCTGATGTCACCTATCAGGTCGCGGCATCTGCTGCCCTTATTGGTCAGTGGGACTTTCGCTTCATGTCTCCACCCTGGCTTTGGTTCGCATCTGATTGGAGGAGAGAGGACACCATCGTTAAAACAGAAACGGGTTTCTGAAAAGCATATCGTCCAGCAGAAACCAGCCAACTCCATTTTTCAGGTTATTAAAGTATTAAAAAGCGCTTTGGGCAAAAACCAACTCCATTGGATAGTCAAACTGTCTGCCAAACCAGCAAAGTCTCTACACAAGTCTCTTTTTGAAATCGGCTGTCATAACATCTAATACACACTATACGATTGATCGCAGACATGGAATCACACTGCAAGGGTTCACCAAGATGCGATCCAGACCCGATACATAGGCTACATTTGTTTTTATTCCAATTCATTTTGACGTGACGTCTCCCGTGATACATGCGCGAGACAGACACAGGACGCTTCTCTCTCGCTCTCACACACGGCAAAAAGTATGTGACAGCCTACGTGCGCTAGAGCGAGACAAGGCTAATTCATTTTGTTGGGGAGCCCCAGGAACCAATACACATTGAGAATCACGGCTATGAGCCGACCCCTCCCACCAGATTTTTTGAAAAAAATAAATCCATGGTGCTCCATGGAAGGAAAGAAACATGCGCAATGGGCTATATGCAGCCAACACTTCCGCGTTCAGCTTCCTTGGTCTCAACTGCGCATGTTTCTTTCCTTCCATGGAGCACCATGGAGCAACATGGCGTCGCCCGTACGGTCTTCGTGTCTCGTCCTCTTTAGACAGTCCTTGGTGGGAAGGAGGAACTGGGTAGGAAGGAACTTCTAAAGGAGGAGGAGTGAGGATTACCTGAGAAAGCAAGCTGCAAGTGAGGAGGTAGGGCAGCCTGCGCCCCCGACTGGAGACTCTTATATAGATCTGAGGAGAGATGGAGGGAGGAAGGCACAGATGAGAGGGGGTGGCGAGAAAAGGCGGTATAATGACATGTCAACATGAGGAATGAAAGTATAAGAGTGAGATGGTTGCGAATACAAAGGGAGAGGTCACCAGGATGGGCACAAAAGAGAGAGATGAAAGGAACTGGGAAAAGACTGGTGGTCACAGTGAGAATTCCAGAGAGCCACAGTGGAAGGTAGTGCTGTTATACTTCCGTAACGGTGTGTGACACAGATACGCGGAACTCATTGAGTTGCAATGAGTTGCATTGGTGTGGTCTACCTTAAAAACAGTATTGTCCCAACCAGACCCTTTAGTGTGGTTTGGCTTAAGGGTCTAAATGCTAGGCCGCTAGCATCTGCTAGGCTAGAGCAAAAAAGAACAGAAAAGTGACAATGAGTGTGCGTGTGGTACTGATACAATTGTAAACAGCAGAAGTTTTGAAGTGAAATAAAAGGAAACAAATAAAAATCTAAATAAGCAGGGTTCAATCTGTAAATGGTAAATGGTGTTTTTATATAGCGCCTTTATCCAAGGCGCTTTACATAGTGCATTACATTCACCCATTCACACACACATTCATACACCGATTGCGGTGGAAGCCATGCAAGGTACCAACCAGCACATCGGGAGCAATTTGGGGTTCAGTGTCTTGCCCAAGGACACTTCGACATGTAGACAGGAGGAGCCGGGATTCGAACCGCCGACCCATGGATCATTGGACGACCTGCTCTACCTCCTGAGCCACAGTCGTAATTTGTCTATTACTTTATCAGATATCATGTGTGCAACATTTTGACCTGAGGGTGGCATTAAAGGAAAGGTCATGGCTGTTGGGAGTTTGTTTTGCATGTTCATCTGGTCACAGTAAGTCTGATTTGGACATTTTTCATTATAAAATAAATTACTATTACAAAAGTAGTGAAAATAGCAGATATACACACTCACAACACATTGTGAGTGTAGATTTTTGGACATACATAGTGTCCACCTGCAGCAATGTTTCAGTAAGGCAACAAGCCTAAAAAAGAACAAAAAAACATTGGGAAGAGTCACGCAGTGCATTTTTCTTTAGCATAAAAGTACCGCTATTTATATCAGAGATTTGAAAAGAAAATCGGTCAGTAATATCAATGCAATGTCTGTAAAACATGCCAGGAAACAAAGAAAATACTTCCTAAGTTCCTCCACTGCTCCTGTTTGTGCAATATCTAATATACAATGTACTATACCTTTACAATATCGAATATACAATGTACTATACCTTTTTGTATTTATTTTTTACTCTCATCTGTTGTATAGATTTGTCTGTTGAGAGTAATGCACAAATTCAAATTCCTCATTTTTACCTCATTTTTATACCTGGACAATAAACTGATTCCAAGTCAATTCAATGTCAGGGAAATTGTCTGTGTAACAACCAGGTGAAAGCAATGTATCATAGTGTGTAGTAACCCACAAAACCTAGTTTCCAGCTAATCTATTAATTATACAAACCATTGTTGTGAAGCAGTTTTAAGTGTTTCTCTGTTTTTTTACAGAGACGAATTTGATTTAATAAGAGCTTTTTTTTTTTTTATCTCTAAAGCTCAGGCATTAAGTAGTTCATCCCACTATTAAAAGACTGTTAGCATGACTGTTTCCTGTTGAGCTCTTCTTCTACCCACCCATTAGCTCATTCGGCGATAGGGAGTATCCTGAGGTGGCACTGGCGGCCGTACCCATGGCCACCGGTGCTCCGGGAGTGGTGAAGTTAAGCAGCGAGGGGAACTGGAAGGGCAGTGTGACTGGCACCAGGCCGCCCAACATCCCAAAGCTCAGTGGCAGAGCAGCGGGGTTGCCCAGGAGGGCACTGCCAGCTGTTACCTGGAAGAAGAATGGACGGGTTATGCTTAAAGTGGGTGTTAAGTGATATTGTTTTGCTAAAAAAAAGTGTTAAAAAGGTAGGGCAAGTGATGGTAGTCCCCGGACCACTCACTGGTTGAAAACCACTGTCCTAGTGGAAAAGAGTCAAAAACATAAAACGGCATGCCAACTTCATATTGTCCATCACTACAACATGCCATCTCACCTGTGAGAGGTGTGAGGTTACAGAGGATGTTGTGGACAGGGTACCGGACGACGACACTCGCCCGCCACCTCCCGCCTTGGACCCCTGGCCTGCCCCGCCCGTGGCGGCCCTCTGCCTCTGACCGTGATTGGCCGACGAGACCAACGAGGAAGGGGAGGGGGTGAGCTCTTGGCGACTGCTGGCGCAGGACACGACTCCTCCTCCCATGCTGTGATTGCTGGAGCTGCTGCTGCCGTTGTTGACGCTGCTGCTGTTGGCGACTTTCTGGCCTCCTGCGAATAGGCCTGTCACAATTATTACATCATCGCCTAATCACAATTATTTGAGATAATCACAATTATAATCGTCAATCATTTCCATGTTGAAAAATATTAACAAAAAAAATAATCTAAAAAATAGCAGAAATAGCTACAAGCTTACAACATATCACTTCGTGACGTGTTGTAAGCTTGTAGATCAACTATTTCCGCTATTTTGTAAATTATTTGGAAAGAAAAATATATATTAAAAATGATGAAATGTGTCAGTGATTTCTTTGTATATTATACTATTATATTGTGATTTGTCATATCTGCCCTGTGCAATTTGCAATTACGAAGCCTAAAAGGCAAACAGAATTTCAAATTGTAACTTTCCCAATGTTCAATGCAAAAAACACATTAAATTGTTAATCGCAATTATTTTTGTGATAATTAAGCGTCTACTTAAATTTGTAATGGTGACACAGCCATACCTGCAAAGCTGTAGTTGCCCTGGCTCTGCTGCTTCCCTCCCTGGCTGAACGGGGGCCGGAAGCCGCCGGGGGATTTGGCGGAGGAGTACTGGTGGGAGAGTGAGTGAGAGGGCGAGGAGCCCGGGGAGGGCGAGGAGGACGAGGACGAGGGGGGCGTGGGGGTGGGGGCGGGAGGCCGTGGGGTGAGCTTGATGATGGGCGAGGCGTTGCTGCTGTGGGACGACTTGGTGAGCGTGGCCTGCATGGGGGTGATGAAGTTGGCCTGGTGGAGGTGGTGATGGTGCTGAGGGGTCTGCTGCTGCTGACCGGGCAGAGGAGGGTGAGCTTTACCCTGCGGGGACGAGTGGGAGTGGGCTGCCACCGGGGAGAACGTCTGCAAGCACGGGTGGGAGTGGGAGTTGGAGCGGGCGGAGGTTGTGGGGACGCCGAAGCTCATGGCGCCGCCGTTGGTGCTGCTGATGACACCGGCTTTATTGGCACCGTTCTTGGTCAGTCCGTGGGGGTTGTTGCTCGCCACCTGAGAGCTGGCGAAGCCCTTCTGGTGGGGGGGCAGGAGAGGGGAAGAGGTAGGAGGAGGGCGCTGTTTGGGGGGCGACGGGGAGGGCTGCGGGTGGAGTCTGTTGCTCCCTCCCGGCAGCGCGGAGCCCGGCCGGTGAGTGGGCGTCACCATGGTGATGTGTCTCTGATTTTGGCCGGCGCCGGCGGGTCCCTTGACGAGCCCATAGCTGACGTCCATGGGCCTGGAGGACAGCGACGACAAGCCCGCCATCTGCAGGCGAGCCATGGAGGCCGAGGTCAAAGCAGTGGAGGAGGGGGAGGAGGTAGAAACGGCGGAAGGTGGAGTGGGAGTCGGCGTACCCGCCGGGGGAACGCTCTCCGTCTTGAAGAGGGAATGTTGCACCGAGGAAGTGGCCGAGGAGGCAGACGGCTGTGTGCTCAAGGAAGAGTAGTGGGGGGCAACGGAGGGAGGGGACGAGGCGGGCATCTGGAGGGGCGGGGGGGACAGGGGGCTGTCCGAGTGGCCCATGCCCTTGGAGGAGCCGCCGCCGCCAAACAGGGCTAAGGCGTGGGAGATGGAGTCCAGCGAGGGAGCGGTCAGGTCCTCGTCCAGGGAGTCCGACAGACAGATGGGCTCCGAGGGGGAGGAGGAGGGCCGGTGTGGCATGGAGGTTCCCATGGAGAGAGGAGGCCTCTGGATCCACAGGCCATCCTGGGGAACAGGAGGCAGCACGCGTTTAGATATGCAAGGAACAGACCCAGCATTATCCCTTTAATTTGATTGAATATTTATGTACCTGCGCATAATACAGTATATTCAGTCAATTTTAAAGATGTCAAAAGCATACAAGATGAAAAGAGTCCTTCTCCGACCCAAACTATTAACCATTAACCCATTTAAAGAAAGGCTTGACGCGCGTAATCTAAGGAGCTCTCCGTGGTTTTGACCAGATGGATATACTAAGCTCTTCATTTCTGACTTCAACATGCCTCTCGTTCAAAATATGAAGCGAGCAATCATCAGCGACTTTATCGTAATCTTCCCCGACTGATTGTGTTAACCATGTCTCTGTTCTGGGCATGCCATAATATTGGTCAAATATAGGCGAACATTGAGAGATAGTAGAAGATCTACAATCTCACAGTGTCACAATATATAGCATTATGAGCCTTTAGACCACCTATTTTCTAGAGATAAAGGCAAAAAAGGTCACGAGATAGATACATGATGGGGGGGGACCCCAGTCATCTTAGACCCCCTTTTCACGAGAACGCTGCCCATAGAAAACGGCAAAATAAAGCATTGTTTGCTGGGGTCCCCTTAGACGAGAACGGCGTCTTCCTAGAACGAGCCAGCACTCCCTCGCCCCGCTCATCCTACAAATACAAATGTACCGACTAGCAATGGAGAATGTAAATGAGGCAGTGTTCTTTTGGCAGATATTATCTAGCAGATATAAGACTTCCGGTGGACGATCTCTTCAAAATAAGAGTACCCTCTAGACTAGAGTAAACCGAATCCATTGAAAAACTATTCATTTGCACATTAAAACTACCAATTAAGCATTTTTAAATGATGCTCTACAACACACATGTTTGTGTAACAAATAAATAAAACATTACATGAAAACTGTAACTAAAATGCTATGCTATTCACTGGAGTGCATGGCCTTTACAAATTAAGATTGCAAATGATGATGTAAACAAAAAGCCTTATGATAGGAAGTAGAAAGGAACTGGTTCTTGTACATTGGTGCCTGGTCTATCTGGCAGTTCGTCACTGCCACCTAGCGACCTGGCATGACATGTACACTACAGCGTATTCAGCGTTTACTACATGTAAAAGCTGAATAAAAAATGAGAACGCAACGGGACTTTGCCGTTTTATCTGGAGACCGTTGCCGTCTAAAAGTGGCTATAGTGTAGGGTTACATGGTTAAAAATTCCATCCTCATAATAATGTTGTGGTAGTATGACACGGTAGATAACAATATGAGAACATGTAAATGGACTTTGATAGTTTGCTAGATTGCCCATCTGTATTGCATCTGAGGAAGAGGACACTGAATGAGGAACCTACTAAGTTAGTACTCACCTTGGCTTTAGCCTTTGGCCCTGGCACCATTCTCCTCTTGACTCTGGGTGGAGAAATATAAGCTGGGTATTTAGCTACCTAAACTATAGTTGCTTTATTTATATTTGTTGCTTTTTAGATACCATATTTCATCACTCTCTTCATAAAAAAGCAACTTAAGACTTATTAGACATAGGTAGAAAGAGAAGTCCAACAGCTCAACAGATCAGAAAGAATAAGATCTGGGCACTTCAGGAGAGAATACCCAAATAAAACACTGGAGCACTCGACTGGTCTGCAGTCTGCCCATATCCATTATTTTTGCAGGGGTGACTCACGCTTCGACTCGCGTGGTTTGACTCTGAGCAAGATGCAAGTCGAAACATCTCTCTTGAAGTGCCCAGGCCTGTCACAATTATTACATAACCGCTATTTTGTAAATTCTTTGGAAAGAAAATAATATACAAAAATATTAAATGTGTCAGTGATCTTTGTATATTTAAGTTATCTGCCCTGTGCAATTTGTGATTATACAAACAGAAATACAAATTGTAACGTTCCATTGTTCAATGCAAAAAAAAAAAAAAACACCATTTAATCATTCATCTCAATTATTTGTGTGACAATCGGCAGCTTAAATGTATAATCGTTGACTGCCCTAGAAGTGCCCAGGTGTTATTCTTACGGACTCAGACCTTAACCCATTCAAAACGGGAACCCCTTTTGGTGTTTCAAGCATTATGTTATACTTTAGCTGTTGAAAAATAGCAGATCTGCAAGCTCATACAAGCTTGTAGATCTGCTGTTTTTGAAAAATCGTGAAAATGTGGCGCACATCTTTGAATATATATTCTTTCACAGTGAATGTTTTTAACTCAAATATTCTTCTGGGGGTGGGGGGTACCTGGAACAACATATTTTCCGATGGGGGTCCACGGCCAAATACAGATAATTCTGTGGGTCCTTGACATGAAAAAGGTTGAGCACCACTTACATAGAAACATCGTTTTTTAAGAAAACTGTCATTTTTTTAAGAATCGGCCTCAGGTCAAAATGGGTTTAATTTAGGAAGTTAATTTAGGAAGGTGAATACTTACAGGTTTCCAGTGAGGTGAGCGTGTACCATACGACTCTCCTTCAACAGGATCCTGAGGAGAGAGGAGGGGGGCACAGAATGATAAGCGATCATGGATCAGTAATTTCTTGATTTCGGGTTCAAAATGGAATGGAAGAAATGCAACCATATTATCATAATGTCTGGGGGGGGGGGGGGGGGCTAACGCTCCGGTTCGGTCTCTATCCTTTATAGCTCTATGGTTGAATCCGTATGACTTGTATACCTGTCCAAGACCTACCTGAGACTGGGTACAGATGACAAGCAGGCTCGTCTTAAGGCGTTTGATATCACTATAGCATTCCCTCGCTGCGTTTCATTTTTTGAACCGCTCCGGTTGCTATGCACGGTTGCCAGGGCCCCGTCCGCACTGGTGTGTTTTCTCAATAGCCATTAGCCTCTGTTTTAGGCCACGCCTTTGCAGGCTTTTCTCTCGGAAACTAATGCGCTGTCCGTGGTGTTAGCCAGAACGTCGATGTTCGGAGGTCTTTTCTGATTATCCGGTGAGCGCGATGGGAACATTGGCGTTTTCTAGAGCAAGGATTGGCCTTATTTTAGCTCGGTAGCATTAACGCTAATGCTTTAGCATTCAAGATGGAAGACAAAACCGGACGAGAGTCATAGTGGAATAACCTGAAAACACCCGGCACCCAAGCACCACCACTTTTGTCCACCAGGCGGCACTCAATGTGATAATATTATAGTCAATGTTGCAGGACACAAGTCACTTGTAATACATCACCCAATGCAGGGATGTGTTCAAAAACTCAAAGAGCTACATTCATTACATAATCAGTAGCCTTATTGTGAGGCATAATAAATATAATGTTCTGCGAAAATGGGCTACAATACGTCTCATCGTGACATGATCAGCTTGTAGATCAGCTTGTAGATCAGCTATTTTTAATTACATGCAAGTGTGCACACACACACACACACACCTGGCCTGCATCCATCCCTTGGGCCACAGTGGTTTGACTTCATTCTCCATGAAGGCCTTGAGGTATTCCTCCACAGTGAGAGAGCACTGGTTAATCTCCAGTTCATAGCAGCTCAGTTTCACTCGCACCAAGCTGCACAGAAGACTCCTACATACATACACACACACACACACACACACACACAATAACATGATTCCACGCACATTGTTATAGCTTGAAAAACAGGAAACTTTCACTTGAAATTGATCCAAAAGAATGTCTTTGCTCATTCCGTTTCTCCTTACTATTCTACTGGAATATTTCCATGCCACAATCAATGTGACCTTTGCACTAGTTACGCTTAATCATGATTTTCCGTCATACAATGGTGTCCCGTAGCAGATCTACAAGCTCAAAGCATATCCCATTGTGATGCATTATGAGCTTGTAGATTGGCTATTTTGTATGACTAAATCAGGGCTTCACCACATGTCTGTGATGCTGCTATACATGTGAAAGTTAACACAACACAAAATATGGTCATGCCGATGACTGAAAAACATTTAGATATTCTGCTAGCTGTAATGCTCCAGCCAGCCAATCAATGCACACAAACATTTTAAAATACCATTTTCTTTCCCCCATGTTTTTGTGTAAATCTTTCTAATGTGGCTAAAAAAGGATTCATGAAAAGGTCATAAATTGGACTCAAACATGACGCTATGAGCAAACAGCACATGATGCCTGGACCTGCTAATCGGGGTAATTGAGTTATTACCTCAGTTTGTCATCCCAGACAAACTTCTTCCGTGGGCCCATCACCCTCTTCCCTGGTTTCTCCTCATCATCTTCCTCTGATCCATTCTTCTCACCTTCCTCTGACTGCTGCCTGCAAGACAAACAAAACACACAAAACAAACAATAAATTAGTGTTGACAGCAAATTTGGATTTAGTTTTAGTATTTTTAATAAAATTCTATTTAGTTTGTCATATTTTAGTCACCTGAAGAGTTTTAGTCAACTAATAAATATATGATTTTGGTCGACTAAAATGTATTTTGGTGGGCCTTGATGGCGTCATTATTCCCCGAATTTTACTATTGGTTGCATGAAAACAGCCGATCGCATTTTGAGGTTGTACATCTTCTATTTTCAGCATGCAACCAAACATAAAATGATTTGTAATTTAGTTCACTTCAACTGGATCTCTTCTCCACTAGTAGTCCCTCCCAAACATTTTAGTCTAGTTTTTATTAATTGACATATTTAGTCTAGTTTTAGTCACCATAGCTTAGTTTTTATGTAGTTTTCATAAGATAGTCGAACATTTGTCATATTGTTAGTTGACGAAATCAACTACACTTATCCCATGCTCTGCAGTCATGCACAGAGCATTCTATTAGTAGTCAGCAGTGAAATTGAGATGGTGATGTGAGGCTTGGGATGTAACAACTATGAAATGCCACAGTACGCGGGCCAGGGACATAATAATCTCAAGATATACATGATGTACAATATACTGTATGTCAGGGTAACCCCCCACTGGCACTCAAGTTTCATAAACTATTAGACAATAAAATTATATTTCAGTATTACCTAATTTACCATTACAACCTTAACAGTTTGACTCCATAAAACGCGTTACGCGCTATTTAATCAAATATTCTACGCTGCCGAGATTGTTTTATTACCTTTAGAGCATACGCTGAAGTATTTGCAGCTTTCAACGACGAAAATCCGGCGAAAAATGGTCCGTCGGCATGTTTTGATCATCAGCAACAGCGGCCATTACAATGCGCTACAGGAACCGCCTCTATGAGGCATTGTAGTCCAAACAAACCCCCCGTCCACTTACATTGAGCTCAATTTCCCAGAAGCCCTAGCAGCCCAGATGACTGGATTTCTGGTTTCGTCATAACGCGATGGCCTCGTCATCAGGTCCCGGATAAACCCGCTGTTTCTTTTTAATTATTTTAAAACGGCGAATTAAACGCATTAAATAAATGTCGGGTATAGCGTTTTACGCGCGGTGGAACACTGGATTAAACAATTAGCGGCCGTCAAACTGTTAAGTTACCATAGTTCTAGATACAGGTTGTTGCACCAAGAAAACTGTATATAGTAGAGACCAGCGGGTGGCGGATTTAGCCGCGGTTGCCGCGGGTGAACCGCAGTTTAGGGTGGATTAGGGTCAATTCATATTATTATAAATTAATATAGGATAAACCGCGGGTGAAATAATGCGGGAAATAAAGTAATGGCATAATAAAGTATATAAATATGCTTATTATAGCTTTTAAAACGCACACAATCTCGGCGTGCGTGCGTTGGTAGTAGTATTTTAATTTAATCATTTTCCATGATCTGGCACAAATTAGCCGCCTATGAAGTTGGGTCCTGTTGCACAACAACACAGTGGTCTCCTACAGGCAGCTACGCTAAAGTTGCTAACAGGCAGCTAGTGAGTCTGAGAGAAACTTAAAACTAAGTAAAACAGAAGGGAGGAATATACGTTCGGCGTGGGACTGGGAGTGATTAAGTTCTTTACCCTGCCGCCGATGACCGCTGGATATGCTGTATGAAAATACGTCGCGAAAACGTGGACGGCGTGTTACCATGGAAATGGATATATACAACCACTACGTAACATTGGTGAACTGTAGAGAGAGTGGTGAGTGACATTGTTTGTACAAGTAGTATAAATAGCCGATCTACAAGCTCACAACGCGTCGCAGCGTCGCGTTGTGAGCTTGTAGATTGGCTATACTGTATACGCTGGGCGCTTCCCTGCGCAGCGGATTGCGGGTGGTGCGGATTAATAAATTGGATTAATTAATAAATTGCGGTCGGATAACGGGCGGATTATAATTATGCACATGCGGATTCGGGTGACAAAAAAGCTCATCCGCTGTTCTCTAGTATATAGGGTTCAAGACAAGTGTAACCTGGAGACTGGGTTCTGTCATCATGGAAAAGCATGTTTTTGCCGATATTTGTGTTTGTTTGTTACTGCACAGAGAAAGAAGGAGGACGTTTCCTACTTGGCAGCCTTGGCCAGGCAGTCCATGTTGTAGCGGGCTATCTGCTCCGGCATCACGCTGCAAACTGCCAACTTCAGCTTCAACAGCGGGGTCCGCAGACGGTCATCCTGAAACACAGGTACAAGAGTCAGACAAGAGGGCGAGAGAGAGAGAGAAAAGGAGCGAGAGAAGGAACAAGGACACATTAACCCATTAAGACCTGAGGATGATTCTACAAAAGTCTTCTAAAATCCTAAACGTTTTGTGGTTTCCATATCAGTGGTGCTCAAACCTTTTCATGTCATGGACCCCCCCCACAATTATATGTATTTGTCCACAGACCACCATCTCAAAATATTTTGTTCCAGGGAACCTCTGAAGCAAAGATTGAGTTAAAATGTTTGCTACTTTGCTCAACACAACCGTTGCCGGGATTCCTTCAAAATAGGAGCTCTGGGGTGCCGGAAAGACATGGCCGCTTTTACTCTTAACCCCACGACCCGGAAACAATCCGCTAAAATGGTTTGCTTTACATTGCTAGCTTACATTGCTATCGTTTTATATAATAAATATAATGTTCTGCGAAATATATGATCCAAAAAGCGTTCATATTTTGCGGGAGAGACGGATGAGGAGCAGAAATGAAGCGCCAGTATATCGATCAGTTCAAAACCACGGAGAGCGCCCTGGATTAGCAGAGACGAGTCATTCTTTCTGCCGTGCTAACAGCTAAGTCAACGGTAAGCTAACATGGGCTCAGAGCGTAGCATACGGTAGCCGAAAGGCGAACTGACAAATAAAAAAAAGGAAAAAATTCAGAATATTCCTCTCTCGCCCGGTATCATTGAGGATGCGCTAGGACGTCTACAGACGTATGTACCCCTCGGTTCGAGTCCCTGTGACGTTTACAGACGTCCTATGTACAATATGTGTTAAAAGGTTTTGCACACATTTTCAGGATTTAAAGAAATCTTGCTATTTTTTAATAGCCAAAGGATCAAATTATGGTTTAAGTGGTTAAAGTCTTAAGTGACAGTTTCCTTCCCGGTCTTGATGGGTTGAGAGAGCGAGAGCGAGAGCGAGAGCGAGAGCGAGAGCGAGCGAGAGATGAGGTAGGCACGTGGGGGTTACCGTTAGATTAAAAAAAAAGAAGAAATATCCAGAGCAGAGGGACAGGAGAGATAGAAGAAGATACATTTGGTACATGTAGAGAACAGGAAGAAGAGAAGGGCAGAGTGAGAGAGGACATAAGGAGAGAGAAGTGTAGACATAACAGAGGAAGAGGAAGGTTATGTGGATGAATTGAATGTCACCGTAGTGGCCCATGATCAAAGACATTTTGGTTCATACATATTTTGTTAGCAGACCTACTACGTACATGTAGACACCGAAGCACTAGTATCATCGAAGCGGAGAGTTTGCGTGTGAATTCACTGAAGGAACTCGTGCAACCAGCAATCATCCCGACTAACAATGACAAAGCGTGTAACCGAGTCATGAGACTGGCAATTCCTGCTGCACGCACTTCCCTTGACCTTTCCAAATTTAGTTTGTTCTATTAAATGCCCTCTCTCTCCCTCTCTCTCTCGAAAGAGTAATGGCTTACGGTCAACCCAGTAAAAACAGAAAAAAACTCCACAACAAGGGTTGCACATGTCATTTTCCCTTGGCTGAGCAGGACTGACCTGGATGTTGAGGCTCAACTTCTTGAGGCGTTTGAGGAGGGCCTCCTTGTTGCAGGGCACAAAGGCCTCCATGTGGGAGTAGATGGCAGAACGCACCTCCTGCGGTTGTTCCTGCACCTGCAGCTCAATGCTGGTGACAGAGAGCGGGACAATGGCAATGAACAAGGCATTACTTATATAAAGGGATATAGAGAGGAAAATGTGACATTTCAGGGGTCACAGGCCTCTCAATTATTGCATAATCGCGAAATTGCAATTCTTTGTCGCATAATCACTTTCATTTCCATGTTGAAAAATGTCCATACATTTGCAGAAATAGCAGATCTACAAGCTTACAGCACATAATAAAGTGACGTGTTGTAAGCTTGTAGACAACTGTTTTCGCTATTTTATAGAAAAGAATAATAATATTAAAAAATTATTAAATGGTTCAGTGATTTTTTTTTGTATATTCAAGTTATTTGTCATATCTGCCCTGTGCAATTTGTGGAATTTGTGATTACAAAGCCTAAAAAGGCAAACAGAAATATAAATTGAAACGTTCCAATGTTCAATGCATTGGACAGCTCTACAGAGGGATAGTGGAAAAATAAGTATAACTGATAAATACGTGTCAAAGATTATGATAGGGGCATGAGAGAATGAGGATGAAATGAGAATCAAATGCACGACATCCAAAACGGAACGAAATATTAAGCCATGGAAAACAAAACTGTCTCAAGCGACATCAACAGACGGCAAAAGAGCAGGAGAAAGAGAGAGCGAGAGGAGAGAGAGAAAGAGCAGAGAACTTGGCTAATAGTGCTTTAAAGGCTGTCACACTCACTCCAGTAAGATGTTATTCATGTCCAGGGTGAAGAATTTCTTCCGGCCCTCTTGATCAAACTGACGGGAGGCCTGCGGGAGAACAAGCTGAGTCAGCAACCATTCCATACATCCACGCATACAGTGGCAATGTGGCATATACACTACACACACACATAACCACATGCACATAACCACTACATTCTGTTATCTCACAGGGGCAACCAGATCTACCCCCCCACCCACTACTCTGCAAGACAGCGATAAGACAAATCACACAGAGATCCACATTAAACATATCATGCTGAAATTCAGCCATACACCCTTTTCTACCCCACTCTGTCTTTCCAAATGTATTCCTCAGTTCCTTATCCGCGTTCGCTTCGTGCCTTACATTTGCACTACTTTCCTTTTATAAAAACAGGTCTTCAAAGTCATGGTTCCCTGGCAAGGGGCCAATTAGAAAGCAGAGGAAAATCGATTGTTATGCATTGTGAGCTTGTAGATCAGCTATGTATTTTTAAGCCTTTGCAATAGGGAGACGCAGCCAGAGATAAAGGCTATTAGGGGGTCTTTGGTGTGGAAAGGTCTCACTGGGAACCCCTGACTTAAAGTGGAATCCATGGAGTCTTTTCAACTCTGACAGTTGAACATAAAAGACACAAGGTTTCTCTTGTGTCCTTGGAACACATTTACTGACTGGATCAATTTTAACTGCAGCCATATGACTAATAAAACAGGACCACATGATTTCACAAACTCGAGTCCAGAAATAAGCAACAGTCGACTCACCGTGCGTAGGTCCTCGATGCGTTTGATAAGAGGAGCGGGCAGTCCATCAGGCAGTGGAGAGAAATGACCACTGGAAGCCCCCAGACCCCGTGCCTGGCCAGCACCTCCTGCTGCTGCTGCTTTGTTTGCTGGGACTCCAACTCCCAGAAGGCCGTTCTCCCTAGCCGTTGCCATAACGTGCTGCGGGGCAGAGTGAGAGTCCAGCAAGGTGAAGTCCAGATCGCCTAGGAGGTCCTGCAGTTCCTTCTCGTTGGCCGATCCTAACAGTGACACCATGGCGGGGTCCGAGGTGAGGTCGGCCAAAGAGATGTCGCTGTTGGCCGCGTTGCCATGGAGATGAGAGGAGTTGGATGCCAGCGGGTTGGTGGAAGCAACCGAGTGTGGGTTGTTGACCAGGCTCGTGTGCAACGCGTTGGGGTTCCTCTTTCTCATCTCCTCCTTCTCCCGCGTGAAGCGACGGAGCATGGCCGCCAGGCACAGCGAGTCCTTCATCAGCTTCTTCCTCTTCTTCTTTTCCGGCCGGTGGAGGCTGAGGGGCAGTACTCTGTTGAAGAAAAGGGTAAATATTAATGACATTTAGCTCAACACAAGACATGGCCCGGGACTCGGGGAGCACTTTGATCGTATCGGGGATTGTCACCTCGGATGAGGAACAATAAATGAAAACATGCAACTATACTGTTGAAACTTGTGACAGGCAGCTGTCTCATGGTACGGTCCCTCCAATTGCTTTGTTATTGTTTGGCGACAAGGTACGTGCCTGTACAGTTTTGAAAACAGCAACATTGATTTCGTTTTTGAACAAGCCATTACAAAAATATATACCGGTATATATTAACTATTTTTGAGTCGAGATGAGTACGAGTCGAAAATCGACTTTATATCACATCCCTAGTGAGGGCACAGATTATAAGAACATAGTATTGCAAAGATGTACTGTACATGGTAGGGCATTATTACTGTGTCAAAGATGGAGAAATATTATGTTAACAAATGAGTCATCTAAAATGTTCTGTTCCAGGAACAGAACAATTTTGTCAGAGAAATCTTGAGCATTCAAGCATTAGTAATGAACTACCTACAGCCATGTTGTACCGGGAACGGCAGCTAAAGACAACATTATAGCAGATCTGTTTCTAGTTCTCCCCAACAAATGTTTTCCAATTTGTGAAGCTTTTGTTTGTTTCAAGTAGATAAAGATGCTACTTGTCTGGTGTAATAAGAAAATAATAGAGGAAACAAACATACAGAATGCATTTGCATTGTGCACATACGTCTCAATAGAGTTCTCTATATTGATTATGGATATCATAATCTTTGATAGAGAGAAAAAACAATCTGTTGATGCTGGCTTATCTGGCTTCCTGTGCTCCAAAATATGGAAATTGGTATTGGCCTTGAAAACTACAGTATCGGAGGGCCTATGATATATTCAAACATGTATACGGCCAAATTATTAAACCTTTTAACCGACAGAACATTCTCTATTATTAGAGGCATTCTACCAAAGCCCTCAGTGCTCTGCTCACCCTTGTTTAGGTACTCTATTCTTCCTGGGTTTCTTCTCTTCCAAACTGTTCACTTCTTTCTTCTTCCTCCTTTTAATCACCACCTCATCATCATCATTATCATCATCGTCACCAATGAGAATCTGAAATAAGAACACAGAACAGAACGGCCTTTGTCAACTCCAGCAAGTAGCACAACAAAAGAACGTCACAGTGGGTTATGTCCAGTTCCTTACAGAATAGGCCAAACTTTGTGTGTAGGCCAGCATTTCTGTAGAGTCTCTTGGCATGATGCTTCAGCCCTGTCAGCCATCTTTAGACCATTAACTATCTGCTGCCTGTAACCAACACAAATTACATTTTGGCCATGTGGCTGTTCATACAGTGGGCTAAGCCCACCAAACCAAAGAAGTAGGAAGGGGATACACACAGATTTTTGTGTGTGTGCGTATGTACATGGGTAGGGTTCCAACATATTTCTGCCAACCTTATTTCATTACGTTTGCCTGACTTGTGTGAAGTGCAGTACAATTTCACAAGGCCAAATGTATTGCCATATATTTTCTTCCTAAAGTAACATTAGCCGATTTAATGATCCCATGCTTTCTTTTGACCAGCTACAACTATGACTTGGCAATAAGTACATTTGTGATGTGGGTATAATTATTTGAACATCGCTGAAAAGACCAAATCTACCCCATAATATTTATGTGGCTGGAAACCCCAATTTTCAAATTCCATGGCTTTCACAGCTTTTCCATGATAGCAGAAACACATTCATTTTCTTAACTTAGTGTTAGTGTCTAGTCTCACCTTGGCCCCCTCTTCTCCCTCAGTGTCAGAGGATGGTCTGAACTGCAGTGTGCCTGTATTGATGTAGAATCCTCCTAACTTAGTGGTCAGAGAGGCAGGCACAAGCTCATCATACTGAAAAAACAAGTGCATATAAGAACATGTGTTTTATGCAAAGATTTAGTCAATATTACAGGGGAAAATCAACAAAATAAGAAATCCTTAAACAACAGAACAACCGCTACATTTAAAAACATTAACACCTTTCGAAGTCATTCCACCATCAATGAAGACAGGCATGGCAATATATCCTAATTACTTCATATCAAATGCTTTATAATGCCATTTCCCACATCAAACTGAAGAATAACCAAACATGTTTTGACTATTTTGTTTTTTAACTGTAATCCGAACAACAAAAAGCAACATGCTTTCGTAGATTGGAAAATACACAAATTAAATGATGACGGGGAGGCAGGAATATCTTAATAGGCAAACAAAACACAACATTAAAACAAAACTAGTGGCCTGGGCCATGGCTCAGTGGTCCAGGCACCTTGGCTGGTAATCCAGTCTGGCAGTGTGCCGCGGGTTCGACTCCCGATCCCGACGGCCTTTACTGCATGTCTTCCCCCCCATCTCTCTCCCCATTTCCTGTCAGCCTACTGTCTGTCCCTCCAAAAATATAAAATAAAGGCGAAAGCCACAAAAAAACATTTAAAACTAGAAAAAGTGCCCTTCCGGGCACAGGTCTCCACCAGGAGGATAGGAGTGTGTGTGATGTTTGGCAAGGATGTTTAGGAGGATGTTTTTTTTTTTTTTTGATGATTTGAGGCATTTTGTTCCAAAAATGTGTTTTGCAAAAATCAACCTGTTGGTGGCGCTATAACAGGCCAATGTGAAAAGGGTGGGATATATTCCTCAGCCTAGTAAGAAAAAGTGTGAAAGATTTCACGTAAATTGCATGCTGCGTTCATGATTTGAGGCTATTGTTCAAAACGGGGCAATCTTGCAAACTGTGAAAGCCAATTATAGCCAATTAGGATGGAATATGAAATATCGGACAGATCCAACTTGAGCACATGACCATAGAGATACTGTGTAACGATTTGTGAGATTTTTGGACAGAATCTGGAGGAGTAATATCAAAAAATGTGTTTTACAAAAGTCGGCCTCCTGGTGGCGCTATAAAAGGCAGATGCGGAAAATGCAGGTCAAAGGTTTGTCCTTGGCCTCTAGGGAGTGTGCATGCAAGGTTTCACGCAGATCGGTGCAGTTGTAGGTCAAAAATGTGAAAAGCTGCCTCATGGTGGCGCTATAACTGGCCGTTCTGGAAAATGTGGGGCAGAGGTTCATCGTTGGCATCCAGGGAGTGTGTGTGCAAAGTTTGGCATCGGCCGGGTTAACGGTGCCGGAGATTAGCTGTACACAGACGGACGGAAGGACACACACACGGACGGACGGACACACACACGGACGGAGTGCAAAACATACTCTCTCCCCATGCCTTCGGCCTGGTGGAGACAACAAAACTAGTTTTGGAAGCATTTGGGTCAGACAAATTGTAACTGAATTTTTTTTTTTTAAGTCTAAATCCATACAAAGACACAAATTGCAGCAGCTACAAAGTATTAAACCCTGAATACTGAACAACCATCAAATGAAAAACGATAACACATTCTAGGGTAGATATGAGGAAGACAAATTTATGACGTGGCGGTTATGATTTATGTCGTGATTTCAGACTGGCACATTCAGTTCAGTTCAGGTGCCAACATGCACATGAAGTTTCAAATGTAACTGGAAAAACAAATCCAATCACAGAAATAAGCTACAAACGGGATCCGGACGCAATTCCGAGTATTATTCCGACATGAGGGAAGAACGGTCGGACTACCGCTCGAACATGTGCTGCTCCCGTGCTTGCGGTTATGGTTAGGTTAGGGATAGAGGTAGGTTGTCTGTCTAATGACCATCGGACCAAAACACGTGTCGGAACTTAGTACTGCATCTGCACCCATATAAAAAGACTTATGTCAATACATTTATTATAATATATAATATTCCAACATATTGGACATTTTTTATATGAAACAAGAATCAGGATCAGGTCGAAATCAGGTCTGGTGATTCTCACCCTTTAGAGTTAAGCCTAATTTATAATGTTTTTCACGATGGTGTGAACTGCTGGAAATAACCAATTTGCATTGCCTATATAGTACAGTAGGCTGACATGAAATGGGGAGAAAGAGAGATGGGGAGTGACACAGCAAAGGCCGCCGGGAGTGAGACTCGAACCTGCGACGTGCTGTCAGGCTACATTGTAAGCTTAGGAGTCGGGACCGCTACACCAGCAGTCCGAGCCAACATCACGTTTTTTAACCATGCATATTAGGTTTTAGCTGTCAAAAATATATTACAATTTGAACATGAAGGAGAATGGCATGGATGTTGATGGAGTAGGAGATACTCACAGCTTCTGAGTTGTCAATAAATGGGTCAGTCTCATCATAACCAAAGCCTATATCAACCAGGTCTTGCATTCTGTCTTTCTTCTTCCCCCCTGTGATGCTCTACAAAATGAAAATGTCAAAACAAAGTACAAATATTGAAACAGACATTCCATTTAGATGACGAGGTAAACAATCCTTGAAGAATAGAAAATAGAATTTACAATTTAGCAGACGCTCTTAATCCAGAACGATTTACAATAAGCAAGAACAACACATGGTAATAAATCAAATACATAAAAAAATAGTCATCCAGAATCATATTGGCCTGAGGCCGATTCTAAATATCCTTCTAAATCCTGACCTAAGATCTCTGAAAAACGTCTAATATTTATATAGCAGCATCAATTCTTTGTAATTTTTGAATACTGTACATACTGTACAGACCCCCAAAATGGGTTCCCGGCCTGAAGGGGTAAAACACCAAAAGAGGTTCCCGCCCAGAATGGGTTAAAGGAAGCTAAGAACCTAGCATCTGTCTAACTGTAGAAAATCTGTACAGTAAAGCTATGAGTATACACTATGACTTCACTATAGAGTGCTATATCTACATAAAATGCTATCTAACTTACATAAGTTTAGCCTTTGCACACGGGCTAAAAATAGATTTCCATTCATAAGTATAAGTCATGAATTTAAAGATATAATGCACACAATGGAACATAATACAATAACTTTATTGATTGCAACCTCAACATAATGGTTCGTTTTTAAAGTAAGTGAACACTGAAAATATTTTCGGAAACCCCTATAGGTCTGTCTTAGTAAGGGCATCTGATTAAATATATAAACAAAATAATGAATAATTAAAACATAAAAGAACAATCAACATAATATTTTACCCACAACATAATTGGCTAACAAAAACGAGACGCATAAAGCATACACGTTGAATACCATAAACATAATAATATACATAGAATTGGTCAATTTGTGGTTGGTTGTATAACAGACAGATCACAGATTATAAAGTTCATGAATAAATAAATAACTTACATATTTGTCTTCAAACTTTTTTGCCAAGGCCTCAACCTGCAGTCTCTCTCTCTCGTCATCATTGAAGGGGTCACTGGAATTAAGGCCTGGATTCTGAATTGGAGGGTCCTGAATTGGAGGTTTGGGCCTATTCTTTTTCTGTAATAAAGACAAGACCATTAATGAATACCACTTAATGTCAGTTGAAAACTTAAAAAGTCATATAAAACCCTTTACGAAAAAAGTGCAAATAATGGTTGAAATTAAACACAAAATGCTTTAACATATGGGGAACACATTCCTCTGCATCTAAATATATACATAATGATAACTCAACTCAAATGCATAAAATGTGTGCATGTCCAAGTTTTGCCAAATAAAAATGTCCACTGTGGAAACACATTAATTGCTTTAAAAACCAGTATTATCTATAACTTAACTGTGCAAACAAAACACTGTCATTATCTGATAGCACAGCAACAGTGACATTTGCCTTGGCTCCTACATCCTGGTACTTCTTCCATCAGCAATGCTCTCTCTAATCTATCACCCGCAGCCAGAGGGCCAAACTGCATGTGGCATTTTCAAGAGCTGTAATGGCTGTATGACTAGGCTGTTGCTGGGCAAGTGTGTAGGACACAGACACAGGTAGCAGGGCGAGATAAGCATGATGACAGTGTCATGTGCGGAGGACGAGGTCTGTGTAACAACTGAACTAACTAAAGCACAATGTCTGTGCACAAGCTGAAGTTGCAACTACACTCTGAGGAGGGTGGACGGGGCTCGGATGGATGAATGGTGAAACTGGTGTCCTTTTGTGTGAAGTCCATGAATGGACATTTCCACCACCACGCTAGTTCATGGAAGGACAAGGTGCACTTCCCCCCCTCTCTAAAGCCATGACAAGTCACTCGCACTTCGCCGTGCATTAAAATGAACTCCAGACTCCCAGTCAGATCCCTGGCCCTAAAAAGAGAGCTCATACCTGGATGTTTTTGACGAGTTCGCCGTAATTAAACTCGGCGGACGCGTGATCGCTGGGCTCGCGGAGAGAGAGGTTCAGCCGCATCGTAATCTTCCTCGCCTCAGCCTTGTTGTCCCTGTCGAGGCGACCATTTCCAACAGCTACTCCTGCCCCAGCGGTCGCTGTCGCGTCGACCTCCTCCTCCTCACCGTCGTCGTCTTCTTCATCAAAGTTGACGTCGTCGTCGGCCTCCTCCTCCTCCAGCCGGCGTTTCCTAGATTCCGTGGCTGATCCAGCTGCGAAGGCCGAGAGGGTGACAAATTGTACTTTTCTCGGCTCGGCCATTTGGACGAGCTCTCTGCCTCCTGCTCCGGACAGACAGCGACAGCGAAGAGCTGCTGCTGCTACTTCAGCCGAAACTAGTCCGAATGTTGTGGACTTGGGGGGTGTGGGGGGGTGTTTTCGGCTACTTTGGTGCCTAGATGGATGTCACGGACGCTTCCGCGCCACGCGAGGCGAATTCCACGGGGTGTGATGGTCGGGGAAAAGTTGTTTTTTCGTTGGCTGCTTGCATCCTCCAAATTTTGCTATGATGGGACCTCAGACATTCACAGGAGCCATCTTGGATTTTCGGGAGTAAATAAAATATCTAGTGAGGTCACACTGGGCCTGCGCGTGTACGGCCCCCGAACGGAAACGGCGTAACGCCAATGCGCGTGTCCAATCACCGCCCGCCCCCTCCGTCCCTAAAACCCGCCCCTATCACAACACAAGATAAGACAATCACAAGATGAGACCATTATTATTATTATCACCACCTTTTATGAATGTGCGTTTGGGTGAAGGCAAAGTCTATTCAGCACAATCCGCAGTGCTGATCAAATATTTATTTGTAATCTAGATATGTAATATCTAGATTACATACTTTAGACTGCAGACCCCCCATTTGAAAGGTTTTGTGCTAGTAGTGACCCCCATAAGTGAAAGGTTTTTTAGAAGAGATTTAGACTAAATACACAGGTGTAAAATGATGTACTAAATCATTTAGTACATCATTTTACACCTGTGTATATTATAGGTGGAGAGATAACAGTGGGTGCCGGTGGATAGTCAAACCTATGTTCGGAGTACCGTATATTCTCTCTTCTAGCCGGTGAAATAATAGTGAACTGTTTCTCATTCCCTCAAGGACCCCTGGTGGTCCCCAGACCCCACTTTGAGAATCACTGGTCTATACCGCACACGTATAGACAGAGACACAGGCCTAGTGTTTGTTTTGGACTGCAGAACAGGGGCTGGCTTTGATGCCATGCTTATCCCATCTATTCAGGGAAATGCTGAATTGTGCATTTTCCTGCAAAGGCCCACACATTAAATCCCAAACGGAAGCACACAAGACAAACGACCAACTTTCTCAGTGTACCACCCAGATCCAACTGATTTGCATACATTGAAGATCACCTGTTGATATGGACGTTTTAGTCCAATGTTGACCTACAAATGCTTTAAAAGGCAAATCGGAAATAACCATAAAATGCAATTAAATTCTTCATATTCAGTCATATTTTCATTACAAATATACTTTATTTATGCAAATGCGATACAAAATGACACATTTTAATACAAAACAGTACAATAGAAAGACCATAGATAAATAATCATACCTCTTTTTAACATATTTGTTAAAACATAAGTACAGCTCAATTTTACTGTGCTTCAGTCAGCATTGAGATATAATTGCAATTCATGTGACAAATGACCTAACAGACTAATGCATATTTATACAGGTAACTGTTATTTTTGAAAGGGCTAATTTTATAAGAGGCGTGCTATTATGAGAGAAGAACTCTGTTATCTTTGGCCCATTTCCGCAGAGCTCTGATGATGTACTCCACCTGGGGGTTTCCAGAGCTCCGCAAGAGGGGCAGCACTTCTTTCAGTGTCTCCCTAGGTAGCGAAAAGGACAAGGGAACAAAGCGATGAACTTCTTTCATATTATTGCAATTTCTTTTATATCACACAAACAAACCAAAAAAAAGAACAAGGTTCAGAATTTTGTGATTTACAACTATGAAAAAGGATATTTCAAACAAGTGTATGAACCAACATCAAAAACTCAAATAACAACAAAGAAACAACATACTTGGACTCTCTGCCTGCCAATATGAGCTGGAAGATTCCGACACAAGCCCCTCGCTTGCCCTCCCAGTAGTTGGAACCTGGGTCCAGTTTCTCCAGTGCGTCAAATGCTTTGGCTGCATAGTAGAACTGACCCATCTGAAACCATAGGATGTCATTCAACAATAGGGCATTAAGCCTCAAATGTCCTTCTCAAATATCAAATTATTGTATATTGTAATAGCTTGATGCACAATGTAATTTCGTTTTATTGTTTTAAAGTGAAAAAGGATATGATCCTATGCCGTCTCAATTTTGAGTCTCAGAGGAACATGAAAGTTTCTGAAAACTTGGGTTGCTGTATGAGCCTAACACACAGGTCACAAAGACCATGGTGGTGAGCGAGTATTGCATGTATGCAATTCCGTTACATTATAACAGGGACATCACAAAAACAACCAAGTTTAGCTCAGCTATAATTTCCATGTCAATGACGAATATGACTTTATGAATATGAATTTATGCTTTCATGACAGATATGCCCAAAAGGTGTCAGGTGACTCAGCAAACACAGGATGACATCATCACCTTGTAGCAATAGATAAACGTTTTGTTACACTGCCCTCCGACTCCTCTCTCTGGTGTGATATCCTCTAGTCTAGAGACCAATAACATTTACAAAAGTGATGGGTTGCACTCATCAGAATGGCAAGAGTGAGTTAACGTTTTACTTCTTATCCATGTCTTTACAATGAAGGACAGAAGTTTCGGCTATCCAGCCTTGAATCGTCACCTTGTAGCAGTCATTGGCAATGAGTTGCAGCAGACTGAAGGAATCTGAAGAGGTGCCCATGGTCAGGTACAGCTCCCAGGCTAGTCGACCCTTCTGGTTCATTATGTCTGAAAAACAAGTGAATTTTTGAATAATTCAGAAGGTTTATGGGGATAAAATGTTAATCAATAGCAATTTGCTAATACAATACATTGAAATGTTAGAATGCATGCATATGCTGCATGTATTCCATAGATAGTAGAAATCTCTCTCAGTAAATATTTCAATTCTCTACTGTATTCTTTTGTAGCTTGTAGATCTACTATTTTCAGTGTGTGACACAGCTACGTATGACTGAAGGCTTTAGACTAGGCAGAATCCATGTGGTCCTGAATTCTTTATGAGCTTGCAGCCACTAATCTGAGGTTGACATCTGATTCGTATCTCAGTCTTGATGGACAAGTAATCATTTACTATTGCTGCATTGTATTTTGCCAAGTTTTGTTTTATCATTATTTTGCTGACCTTCTATCAATGATTTTAGCTTCACTTAACAGTAAAATCAATGTTTTCACATAAATCCCAGAAACAAAATGATATACAAAATGCGGAAACAATCCTGTAGTTTTTTTTACACCCTTCAGAAAGCACCTCTCAACTATCTGTATCATTTCAGAACTGATTTGAACAATTCACTCATTCATTTGGAGACACAGCTACCATATGATCCTTCTAACATCAGACCTTTTGTTTTAACCTATAAGGTATGATGCTCAGGCAGGCCCTCCTCCCTGCTGCAACACGGTAACTTTGTAATTTCTCCGGCTCACCGGAACAGGGCCACCCCTCTGGGCATGTTCCTGGGGGTCTGGATGTTCATGGGACCCCTTGGGGACCCCCACGTGGTAACGGTCATTTCTCGACCATTTCGGACGCGGGAAGACTCGCCGGAACGGGGCCGCCCCCCCTGGGCGCGTTTTGGTAGTTTTATAACCTTACTTTACCTAACTGTGTATATATTTTAAGTCTCTAATTATAAGTTAACTAGTGTTATTATTATCATAATGAACTACTTTAAACCTTGCAGCCCTATTTTGGGCAAAATAAAATAAAAAGAAAGAAAGAAATCGGGACATTCAAATCAATGAATTCAAATCTTCACAAATAGCAAAAATTGACTATCTACAATGCTGTAGGTTGGCTATTTTCACTATTTGTGAAATTGAGTGATTAATATTGTTGAAGTGTATCAATGTATTATACATACAGCAGCGTGCCAGCCAGCTGAGGTACACATAGTCACTCTTAATCTTCTCACTCTGGATCAGCAAAAAAACCTTTAAACAGACATGAAGAATGAGCATCAAAACACTGTTCAAAACACTGTTCAATAATTTATTTATCCATTCATTTTTTTCAAAACACATATGGGCATTACCTCCTCTGCCTCTTTGTAATTGCCAAGCGCTGCTTTAGCCTGAGCATAGTTGAAATTGAATGTGTCGTCGTTATAGAAATAGCTCTGCAAAAAAAATTGGAAAGTAAGGGCCAGTACATCCACAACAAGAGCACACACAGAAAGTCAGTTTAGTTTTTGGTAATTGAAATCTAGAAAAATATGGTTTTTGAAAATGAAATAAAAACAACCCATGCACACACACGCATACTGGAATACACTGTGCCCACCATGCACCACTCGAGATATGAATAGATCCTTTTCGAGCAGTGTGTGGGAGTGCTTACTGCTTATTACAGTTCTTTGTACTCAATTCCGTCTCACTTAGACATAATATAATACAGTAACATCTCAGCAGCTCTTCAATGAATGTGCAGTACAATGTAGGCATGTTCTGTAGCGAGCAAGGCCAACCTTGACAGAGTTTAGATATATCAGCACATCTTCAAACTGTCGCAATAAGAAGAAACAGGCGGCCATGCACTGTCGGCCAGGTATTGTGTCTGAAAAGTGAAAGGCACAGTGTTACGCACGTGAACACGCGCACACAGTATCTGAAATTGAAGGACCCTCTTTATATTCAGCCTACCACATTCACTTGCTGAGCCACCGACCAACTGGAAGAATTGCTGAGCAATTTTCAGGTGGTCCCTCTGAAAGGGGTGAACACAGTACACACATTAGTAGTGCACTCAACTCAATTAGGGCCACAATGCAAAATCCTCAGGGGTCTTTTAATTCTGAGAGTGTAAAAAAATGTAACTTTATTCAGGGTTAAATTAACACAAATTACTTTACTGGGTGTTCATTTTCAGTTACCTCCTGATTTGCATGCAATACTCACTGATCCAATGTCTTGTCCCAATGCAGCATTTACCACGCCTTTCAAAATATATTCCTGAAAATGTAAGAAATAATTAACTAGGCTCTAAATCTAGTCAATGTTTTAGTTGAGAATTTCAACATGAGAAGTCTGTTTTTTTCGGACATTTTGCTCTGGTCTAACTACTGTATAACGTCACAGAAATCCATCCAAAGGGATGAGAGCAAAATGGCAGCCCTGTGAATACTGGCCAGTGAAGGAAATTCTTGAGACAAACTTTAGAACTACCTGTGGTGTGGTTGGCACCAAGTCTTTGATGAGGTTATAAGCCTCTTGTACATCATCTGGAAATGAAGAATGAAGGAATTGAAGGATATGGACCACATATACATTGTGGCGATCATTGCCACTCCCACCCACTGACTATGTTTTTATCAGTTCATTCACATGTTAATGCCCAGTGTTTTTAAAGTAGCCCATGCCATTCGCTGCTTGGCCGCACTCGCAGGAAATTCTATTTCATGAATGGAATGACGCAGTCACTCACTCTACCCGAGTGACTTGTCTGAGCTGAGTGAGGACTGGAGGTTGGCTATCTTTTGTTTGCTGTTTTATATTCTGTTTGCTTGGATGGGTTTATTCGTGATGGGAGGATTCAAGTTTGCTTTCAGATCCTAAAGCGCACACAAACAGAGCAGAAAATGGCACGGGTGGATTTAAAAACACTGGGCATTAACATGTGAATGAACTGATTAAAACCTAGTCAGTGGCGATGCTCCACTACTGGGGATCCTTGACATGTAAAGGTTTGAGAACCACTGCATTAAAACCACGGACTTGAACAATACAGCGTTATGGATGCACAGATAATTACATGAAACAACATGCTCCATGCGAGACCTCTTTGTAGATGAGGACAATATGGAAAAGATGAGGGGGGAATATAAAGAAATGCATGCCCCCATTTCTCTGGCTTTCATTTTATTACTCTATGTATTGTATTTAATTAATATATTAATTAAGTACAAACTCTTAATAATATAATAATAATATATTTTACATAGTTGAGAGTGTGAAGCAGTGACTGAACCAATTTTCCAGTTCTGAATGTGTTAGTGTTTGGAAACAAGCTAAACTTTCTGTTCAAGTGGCCTACATGCAACATGTGATCTATTTATATCTGTGATGTGTTATCTATTTATATCAGTGATGTGTGCTTCTCATCTTGTTTTATGTATGTGTGTATGTGTGTGTGTGTGTGTGTGTGTGTGTGTGTGTGTGTGTGTGTGTGTGTGTGTGTGTGTGTGTGTGTGTGTGTGTGTATTTATTTTTTACAACTCTCCAAATCACTTTTTTAGCACAAACACAAATGGAAACAAATAAGATAATGGCAATATATAACATCACAAAACCCCGTTCTGCATTTTTATTTGTATTACAACTATTTTATGTCAACTTCCTGTTGACTATTAAGATCCGGAGTGACGGATCCTGTCCGGGTTTCCTTCCTATAGCTAAATCAACAGTAAGTGAAAAATGTATATAATAAGAAGTTTTGTGATATTATATATTGGAAAAATCAGCTTTGTTTGCATTTGTTTCTGTGCTACAATAGTGACTTTCAGAGTTGTTCATCCATACAATGAGGAGACTTTTTTTAATGATCAATTTCTAATCAATGGAGCAAGATATCCTTCCAATTGGACTCGCAACATTATGACTTGCGAACTACACAACGAAACCTCTGGCAAAGTCTTGTTGTGCTTTAATAACAGTTAACTACTTAAACCCTATAAACGTAGTTGACTGGGGTGCCCCAGTACTCTGTATTTGGCCCAGTCCTTTTTCCCCACTACACCAAATGTATTCAACCACACAACAAGTTGCGTTTCTACGTGTTGTGAGCTTGCAGATCGGCCATTTTCACCAAATGGCCTATTTATGCAGAAAGTTGGCCTTTTATGACATGCCCAGTAGAGGGGTTTTATGTGGTCAACAATATTAGCCAACAATTCATGGTGTATGGGTATTCTGTGGTCACAGACCTTGTCTGAGATAGTAGATGACGAGGTTTAGTCTGGCCTCTGGGATCACATCTATGAGTGGAGGGAGCACCTGTAAGGCCCCTTCACCCCCACGGAACACCACCTGTAGCACAGGACAGAGGACACACAGGTGACATGTGGGACATGTCACTGTTGGTCGGAAACATTGTACGGATATGTCTAAAACGGTTGCTTTTCAGGAAATTGAACCTGTGTCCAATGTAGCCATTATTTAGTTAGTCACAAGCTCTCGTTAATACTCTCCATTGGTTAAAATATTCATGAATAGTAATTACATAATAGACAATCTACAGGCTCACAACCCATCACAATGTATTGTGAGCTTGTAGATCAGCTATTATCACTACTTTTGCATGACACTATCATATGACAAAGTAGAAATAAAAGTAGGAGAGGATTTATTTATGAAATAACAAAAAACATGGACGATTGAGATACCCAGCAGCGAACACACACACACACACACACACACACACACACACACACACACACACACACACACACACACACACACACACACACACACACACACACACACACACACACACACACACACACACACACACACACACACACACACACACACACACACACGGTATTAGAGCCTGTTAAAAGCTTACCAGGTTGTGTCGGATAAGCTCCTTAGCAAACTCAAACGAGCAGGAAGAGATGTCAATGAGGTTCTTCAACTCGGCCTGAGAATGTACAAATTACATCAACATAATGTTGCTTTTCAAGGAGGACATAGAATATATTAGATCAATTCAATCCCCTCCAACCAATCATTATTCTGTACTTGTCATAACACTTTGTCATTTTCATAGTACTGTATGACTTTTTTGAAATCTCTGCACCCGGCATCAGTCAGGACCTGATGAAAGGCCAGACACTGCATACCTCCGCTGCCTTGCCATTGTAGAGCCTGAAGTGGTTGCAGGCCTTGAGATTAAGGGCGATGGTGGAGTCAGGGATGCTTTGCAGGTAGACAGCCAACACTTCTTGGGACACGTCGTAGTAGTCCAGCTTGTAGTAACATAGTGCCACATACACTTTTAGGGCCAGGAAGTCTCTGAAAGATGACATGTAAGGGGAGGAATTGTAACTGCCAGTATGCCACAAAATATGTTTATATTTGATTAGGGTTCATGTCCCTTACTCTGATGAAGTCTAACGATGGACATTATTGTATTATTGTATTATTGTATTATATTATTATATTATGTTCTAATTTAATTCAAGTCTATATGGATCAGTGGTCTATCTAGACCAGGGGTGCCCACACTTTTTTGACTTGAGGTCTACTTTTAAAATTGCCAGCTCAAGGTGATCTACCAACCAAAAGATAATTATCCCTTTGCTTAAAATACTCAAAATATGTACCTATATGGCGAATAAATAAATAACATTAAGGCATTAGGACTTTCAAAATCTAGGTTTCAAAATCAATTCTATTTATTTATCTTTTCAGTTTCCCCGCATTGCAAAGAAGATACTTAATTTCTGACTTTTTCTGATTTTCTGACTTGATCTGGCCTGTTAACATTTTCATAGACCTGGTTGCTTGTTTCTCTCTCAGTCACGAAATGTGGCAACCGTCAAAACTAGTCCTAGTTTGTTTTGGTTGTGATGCATGGATGATGATGCTACCGCACAGACCACACAGAGACTACCGTGGCGGCGCGGACCCCCACGCAGACTATCGCGGACCCCCACGGAGGTCGGCGCGGACCCCCGCGGAGGTCCGCGATAGTCTGCGTGGGGGTCCGCGTCGACCTCCGCGGTATTAAAAGATATCCTTTTAATTTGTTTGTTTAACAACAGAACAGACCCGAAGTTCTCCTTCAAAGCCACCAGCGCGCCGCCGCCTGCCCGAGTCGAGGATTGTTTTTCTTTTTCTTTTTTCATGGCAAGGCCAAGCGGTCTACCTGCGCAGCGCTTGCGATCGACTAGTCGACCGCGATCGACGTAATGGGCACCCCTGATCTAGACTCTAGTCTAGATGATTCTGCTTTCTCCTCCATCCTCCATTCCACTTACAATTTACAGTTTACAGGTTAAGCATTTAGCAGACACTTTTATCCATCCACAAATGAGTGCACACAAATAAGTAGAGTGCAAAGAGAGAACACTGTAGTGCTTCAAAGAAATACCAGGTAAACAAACCAAGCATCTGTCTAAACAACACATCATGGTTTCACCAAAAATAAAAAGGTCAAAAAAAGCATTGAATAGTTGAACTTGACCCTACAACCCAGGGCGGAACTGAATCTAAAGGGTTTGACAGGCATGTTCCTGTGGGCATGAGTTAGGCATGCGGCAGCGGTGGCCGAACGGCTTGCGGAGCGGTCTTGATACCGGAAGGGCGCCAGTTCGTATCCCCGGACCGGCACGTTAAAATTACCACCGCTGAAGTGCCCTTGAGCAAGGCATTGAACCACTACCATGAAATGTTCTATGAGCAGGGCCTGGCTGTAAACAAGTATCTGATGCTTAGTCCAGTTACCCTGGGTAAATATAGTAACTTTGCTTTTGCTTTGCTTAGCTTGCTATTACAAAGGACCTGAGAGAAGAGAGACCAGGTGAACAGTTTTTAGGTGTGGAAAAGGGGGTTGACAATGGGGAAATGGCATTCGAGAACCAGTATGACCGCAAGTAGATCATCATACATTCCCAAAACATGAATGAACATGATGTATTTGAGCTCTTCTGCTGCAGGTTGCATTGATATGTAGATGTTTTAGGCCTCAGAGCGAGGGTAAACAAAAAGTTAATGAAATGTGCTTTTATCAACTCAAACGTCTGGCTTGCAGACATGACGTCATGTGGCAGCCAAGTCTATGGACTTTGTCTTATTCATGCTCCCCCAAAAAAACAGCACGCGCCCCAAAATCAACAGGCCCCCACTAGTGACGTCACGTAGCAGCCTAGATGGACTTTTAATGTTTGCTTTAAGCAATGGCGTGGCACAAATCACACAAGTGTGATTTGTGAGGGGCCCTAGCTCCTCCTATATTCAGCTATAGTGTAGATTTTTGTCCTTACACAAACATTAAATGCCATTGACAATGAATGGAGAATTTACATCATATGTGGACGAGCAAATCGTCTATTTTGTCCTAACACAATTAAATTAACATTTCAATATTTATTTATATTCATTTTTATATTTTTTGAGGGGCGTTAGGCCGTTAGCCCCTCCTATGTGCAGCTTTAATGTTTGTTTTTCAACGATGCTTGTTTGTGTTGAGGACTAAAACAAACATTAGCACCCGTTGCTTAAACAAACATTATGTTGTAATTGATGTTGTAAGATTATAAGAGCGCCCCTCACTTCACACGGGTGTGCTTTTTGTTTTACATCATGAAGATGTATGATGATAAGAGCGCCCCTCACTTCACACAGGTGTGACTTTTCTTTTTTATGTGACTGAACGCAATGTTGTTGCATGTGCACAGCACCTGTGAGATGCACTGTATAATAAGTAAATAATGACACTTATGCACTCTGCTATTTTACGAGAGCTTGCGAGCTTATAGATCTTTTATTTTTGCCCAATGTGTGCCCATAAAGGGATAACACAGACCTGTTCTGCAGGAGGATGCGTTTGTAAATGTCGATGGCCTCCTGGTAGTGCGAGCGCATGTAGTGGATGGACGCCAGGCTCAGCTGGTCCTCCGTCACGTCCTCTAGGTTCTGGTGGAAACCCATCAGCCTCTTCTCGTCATTGAACTGTAAGAGGCAGGAGGACAAAACGGTCATTAACCTACTTGAACGCTGGCATCCCCATTCTGGGCATGTCATAACAGGCAAACGTCCTGCAGAAATATAGCAGATCTACGTCTACACACTCAAAATGCGTTGCGATGCGTAGGTTGTTTTTTTGGCAATAAACGATTGAACTTTTAATATTTAGATTCCTCATTTACATGATCTGACATTGCTATAAAATAATTGGCCTGAACAGAGATGACACTACTCTTTCTGTCTCGATGGCTCTGACACGGACCCTAATTATGTCTAATGTGAAGATCACAGATGTCAGCGCAAATCAGCATTGTTAGGCAACAGTTTATGTTGTGTGTGAGCTCAGACCAGAGCTCGATCGGGAGTGGTGAAAGAGAAAGAGGGAGAGAGTGGGAGGGAAGCAGGGAGGGATGGAGCTAGAGGGATATGGAGGACGAAGGGAGAGAGGGAGGGGGATAGGGGAAAGAGGGAGAGAGTGGGAGGGAAGCAGGGAGGGAGGGAGCTAGAGGGATATGGAGGACGAAGGGAGAGAGGGAAAGGGATAGAAGAGAGAGGGAGAGAGGGGGATAAGAACCTGGCCAATGCTGAGCGCTGAAACCTGAACACGTTGATCGACAGGCAATGCTGAGCAACCGCTTGTTCTTCATAAATGACTGAATGCATGAAATGTAGATACATTCATTACATGCTCTATGTTTGAGAAACAGTCAGAGGGCGGAGAGAACTTACATTATTTGTCAATTGCGACGCATTGTGAAGTTTGTTTTGTAATAATAATAAAAGTCTACAAAGTAACTAGTAACGGAAGTTTTCAAATAATTGTAGTGGAGTAAAAGTACAATATTTGCCTCTGAGATGTAGTGGAGTAGAAGTAAAAGTAAAAAGTAAATGTAAATGTACTTAGTTATTTTACACCACTGGTTACACAGCAACTCAATGCTATATGATTTGTGATATATGGTAGGATTTACAACCTTGTGAGCCAAATGGAAGAGAAGTCGGTTCTGGAGTGCGGATGCTGGTGCTACAGGGAACAAGAAATAGGATAACAGTATTAGAAAGCAAAGCAGAGAAGGTAAAATACACTTTGCTGGCATCATAACTAGATTTTTACCAAGCACAATGGATGGATGCACAGTTGCACACTATGTCATGGTGCGCGGGAAAAGAACATCTGCTAAGTATCTGCTAAATATGAATACATATAATAAGAAAATGTGAGAGTGTGTGTGTGTGTGTGTGTGTGTGTGTGTGTGTGTGTGTGTGTGTGTGTGTGTGTGTGCTGTGTGTGTGTGTGTGTGTGTGTGTGTGTGTGTGTGTGTGTGTGTGTGTGTCTTCATAGGAACAATGCATGTGAAGTTAATCAAAGCTGAACACTTGTCATTTTGAATTAATGCCGATATGGTACTTACACTTGGATGCAGCTTCCTCTGCCTCTTTATATAGGCCAAGGAAAAATAAAGTACATGCCAAATAGACCCACACATCTGCTGGCGATTCAGGCTGCATGGTCAGAGCCTTGTACTCCTGTTATTATAATAAATAAAAGGGCACATACAAGGGATATGATCAGGACAGCACAAAAGCAAGTGGGTGGCCTGGCCTTGAATCTTAATTAGAATAAACTGGAGCTGTGTGGTCACAATAGACTGAATAGAGCACTGAAGTCTGATGTCAATATCGCTAGAGGGCGCTATGTCTCATATAAGAACTGTGTTTGAAAACTAAACAAATCATCCCGGCTTCATATGGATATGAAGAATCAACTGACTGCGAGAAAACGCTAATGTAACTGCTGCCGAATTAGTTACATTTTCGCTAGAAACAGACTGTATCAAATATGACTGACTGACTGTCGTAAACGATACAGAGACACCTCCTCGACAATATCACTTATTTTGGGAAATTGGACCACAATTCTTATGAGACGATTTTAAGATGACCCAATGTTATTCTCCATACAGAAAAACTTCTGCGAACACCTTGGAACCAGGGGATGAGCGAGTGACGTCAGGACTTCGGCACTCTATCCTTCAAATACTAAACAAAACAGATGAATGTGCACTTGAATGTTGATGTGTTGTACACTCAGATATAGTCAAACACCCATGCAGCAGACACAGAATAATAACTACCTCCATTGCTTTCTTGTAATCCCCCAAGTGAAAGGCACAGTAGCCAATCCAGAGGCCTGCATGCTCCTCTCTTTCACCAACATCTCTCTGGAACTGTGAATGGCAGATTCATACAATTGGGAGTAAAACAAACAAATAAAACCTCCAACATACAAACATGATCTTATCTTGCCGAGTGGTTTTCCACTGGGATGAAACATCATGAGGTCAGGAGAAACAACATTCTTCTATTAACCACTTTCACCCTGGAAGCCCACTGTGAGCTTGTAGGTCTTAAATTGTTAAATGAATTGTTTTTCCAGAACCCTCTCAGAACACCATACAACACAGTTTTGTGTCACAAAGTCTCGCAATGAAGTGGTACAAAATCAGAAACAGTGAACTGCTTGGCTGTCATCCTAGAAAAATTCCACAGATTCGTCAGTGATTTCATAGCCTCGGAAACCCAGACGTTTTTATTTCCTGCAGGGAGAAAAGTGATTTGAAAAGTGATTTCACAACTAAGTGTCATCTAGCAAAGTGCTTCAGACGGATGGTTTTGAGGGTCAAAGCTTTTAACCCGCAATACCTTGCTGTTAAGACTAAATCATTTAATTTCTTTCTTGCAAAAGGGTCATGCTACAAGGTAATAGTAAATTAAGCTTAATGGCAGAACCCTGTGAAACTACAGGCCAGGGTCCACACACTTCCAGTTTGTTATGATGTCCATTTTGGTAACTTCATTCTAGTTGCTATCCAAGGAAGGTACAGTAGGCTTGACTTCCAGTATAGGGTTGAATATAATGACAGTAATTAGTTATAAACACATTAACGATATTATTGAGAACCACTGCCCTAGGCCTATAGGGGTCTATACTTTGTCCCTTCCTCTGTTCCCTCTACACACCAAATCTCTTTGCCCGAAAAGAGCCAATCTACAAGCTCAAAATACATCACCCATTAGGCAATTTTAAAATAGGATAGGATAAGGTCACAGCCAGAGAGAAAGCTAGTAAAGGGCACCTTATCTTAATCTTACAATTATGATCTAAATGTAATACAATTATGCTTTGTAGAGATCTAGTCCTAGAATATCTGCCATGCAAAAGAAGCAACTTTATTGTGTGTATGCATTATTACCTCTAAAAGTGTCAAGGCCCCAAGATAGTCTCTCTGTTGCAGGTATTCATCCAGACAGGGGATCTTTTTTGTCTTGTTTTTCTTCTTCTTTTCATTCAAACCGACTGGAGCCTCTCCTCCCACAGCCGGCTTTAAGCGGGAAAGGATCTGTAGAATTATAAAAAAGATTATTCATCATCAGATATTCACAAGAGCATCCGGTTAAGGACCACTGGGATTTATGTATGTATCAATCTACATGTATATGTATGCATGTAGCACCGTGGTTCTCAACCTGTGCATCGGGAGACTCGGGACCGCCAGGGGGGTCCCCAGTCCCCATATGGTTGTGGGGGGTCCCCAGATTACAGTAAAATGACAATTTAATTACTTTTAATTTGAACTTTTCAATAACTAGAAAGAAAGAAAGGGGGGGGGGGGGGGGGGGGGGGTCACGCCTAACCTGACTCCGCCAGATGGGGCAGCAGAGAGTACACTGGGTCACGCCTGAAAAGTTTGAGAACCACTGTAGCTGGCTGACACTGTACAATGTATTGTACATCTATCAGCCTCCCATCATATTACACACTGTTGATGGTCTCATTGGTCTGTCTGTATATCTACAATATAACCATATTGCTGGTGCCAGCCCGATTGTAAATGGTACTTGCTATCATGTATTAATGGTTGATATACTATGCTAACTAAATTAATCCAAGGGTAGCTATAGCTATAGGCCAGACTAGTATTGTATTTTATATTTTCGGTTATTATCTATTACCTTACTATTATTGTTTTGTATTTCTACCTATTGTGACAAATATGGCTCTGTCTCTGTCTCTCTTTCTCTCAATTTCAAAATGCTTTATTGGCATGATAAAATGTTCTACATTGCCAAAGCACACATATAACAAAACAAATCGCAGCATTGCGCATACAGAGACAACAAGTGAACAACAAACATCCCAACAATAATGAACAACAAGCAATAGCAATACAGTGAACTGAACAGTGAAATGAACAAACAGAGACAATGATAAGAGCAATAGTGACCCTGTTCAGCCAGATATACCTGGCTCTTCTGTCCACTGGCTGTGGCTCAGTTGATGACAACTCCACACGTATTTTGCTGACAAGAATGTGCATTTGAACTGTTCTCCCAGAACATATTAGTGGTGGATTAAAATTCTTTATATTTTTCTTTAAATTTAGGGAAGAATGATTCTCTGATGTCTTTATATTTGTCACATTAATTTGTAACAGAAAGTTTCTCCACCTCTCTTTGAGAGCAAACTGTTTGTTCTGCAAACTGTTAATAAATATTTCAATCAATCAATCAAGTCTTCTCTAGGCAGTGCAGTTCTGTTTGTGTCTGCCAGTTTCTATTGCCAGGCGGCGGTCACTGCTATGGTCACTGAGTCTGTACATAGTCAACACCTTCTCAGTTTTGGATCAGTAACAGTGGTCAGGTCATTTGCCACTGTGTATTCTCGGTTGAGGGCCAAATAGCATTCCAATTTACTTTGGGTTTTTGTTTTTTTGGTGATATCATTTTCTTGTTGCATGTTTATAATTTGGTTAGCTCTCTCTCTCTCTCTCTCGCTCACACACACACACACACACACACGTTTAGGCTTTGTACTGGTAAGATGTAATGGAATGAATACCATTTTGCTTATGGCTGGCTGACTATCAGCTTAAGTCAAATTAGCTTATAGCCTACTACATTCTTTCACATTACATACATACTGTATGTAGCCTCGCTCTGATTTAACGTTACTCACCATGTCGGGGATCAAGTAAGTCCTCCTTGGACTTGCTGGTTTGTTTATCTCTAACCAAGGTAACGTAAATACAAGATGGTAACGAAATCAAATCGAAACAGAAAGTCGTACTAACGCACTAGAGTTCATTGTTGCAAACAACACGTTATACGGCGTATTACTTAAACATTTAGAAGCCAAGGTCCAGCTCAAAGCCGATCAATTACAATCCTGTTATTTTTGCTAACATGTGCAAAACGTAGCTAAACAAGCTAATTCTAACTGTGTGCCACTTCCGATCCATGCTTTTTCAAAATAAAGACACATGCGCATCAACACGCCACAATGTGGAGCGCTTTTCATTCTAAAAGGAAAATCAAACGTTTTATGGTAAAACTAGTGTGTCAATTAAAGTAAATCTAAAACTCAAACATAAGTAGTAATAACATCCTTGGCATTAAATAACTTTAATTGTGAAACGCTAATACATTTGACGGTCAAAGCGGAAGCAGCTAAGCTTGTTGTGAGTACCTTCATGAAGTTGGTATTTTAATGGATGAGGCGGACTGTTGCCTAGCAACGAACATGATGTCGATGGATGGCTGCGCTGTTGTTTTGCTCATGTCAAATAAAATTCCACTTGAAAATGGCGTGAAGCAAAGTTGATTATCAAAAAACATTCCTAACATTGTTTTGAGTAATTCAACTGTTTTTAAGGGATGACGTCATGAAGCGTGTTTGCACAGCCCCGGTGGCCTAATGGATAAGGCACTGGCCTCCTAAGCCAGGGATTGTGGGTTCGAGTCCCATCCGGGGTGTAATATTTTCGCTACATGTCGCTCCTGTACACATTCTGAATTCTGATTCATGTTAACTAACTGACTTAAGTTATTTGCTTTACTTCCAGTATCGCTCATACATTGTTGGATTGATTTTATACTGTTAATTTGTTATAAATTATTTATTACTAGTTATTATAACTCAAATCCAGGTGCACGTACGCATGTATGGAAATAATTAAGCACAGTACATCTACTCTACGAATTAACATTTCCTGTATTATTTATTTTTATTTATTATCTTGTTATATGTATTCATTGGACTGTTAGCACAGTCTCAGAAGAACATGTCCCACCTAAACCACTACTGCTAAATAAAAGCCTGGTACCGAGGCTACACTACTGCTTGCATGAGTGACAAATAATAATTCTTCTTGATTCTTGACCATAGATGTCACCACTTGGTGGCAGTCTTTATATTGTATATGTTTCATGTCCAAAGCTACTTTTGCTTTTTGGGTCTCACCTCAGATAGAGTCCAGTCAAACTGGATGTGGATGATGCTGAAATCGGTCATTTATCTCGTCTGCGAGTTATCTTTCTTTTAACCTATTCTACCATTTCCGTAAGATAAAATAAACCTTGCTGCTCGAGGTCTAAATGATCCTACACTGCCGTGTCTCTAGCTCTCTAGCTCACTCTCTCTCTCTCTCTCTCTCTCTCTCTCTCTCTCAATATGAGGTACGTAGTTAGACGTGTAGATGACTCACCACTGGGCTCTCTCTCAGGACAAAATATCCTTTCTGCTCCATGTCTCTCATACAGGACCTGCGTCACTCACAACAGCTTATATTCATTCATTAAGCTAACCCTATCCTACCATTGTCTACTTTAAATGTCTATACCATTGTCACCCATCACAACAGCAAAACATTGAGTGAGTGAGTGAGTGAGTGAGTGAGTGAGTGAGTGAGTCATTGATTGAATACTTTAAAAAAAGGACTAAACCCAAGAAAGCACTATGGCTTGTTTGAAGTTGTTTCCATTGGTGTCCTTTGACAGACAAATATGCAATATGCAAAAACATCATATAAACATAGTAATCAAAAGGGGAACAAATGTGTACAGTAAACAGTTCGCTATAAATATTTTGTGGTTAAAGTGGTTAAATGCAAGACAACACCTGTTCTCAAATCTTTCTACTGTAATCATATTTCTTCAGGTTAGAGAACCTTTCCTGAATGCAAAACCTGCACTGTAAGCTTGAGATGCTGGCTTATGCTTTGATTGATTAATTGATTTATTAACAGTTTGCAGAATTGCAGTACATTTCAAGTACAACTCAATACAACAACTGTTAACTGTGAGTGGACGACACCATAAAGCATTACACTTGTTTACAATAGGGGCCCACCATTTTCAATTCATCAAAACAATTAGAGACGTACGAATATACACAACTATATGTCAAAACAGGAAATCATCATAGAGGAGGTAAAAAGGGAAAAGAAACATATACAGTGAGGGGAAAAAGGGGTGGGGGGGATTCAGATTTTACGGGGGCCAGTTTCTAATTGCAGCTGTCCGTAGGTGCCCTTTGAGGGCGGTTTTGAAGGAGTCAAGGGATTCACATGTCTTAATGACTGTTGGTAGGGCGTTCCACATTTTGGTGGCATAGGAGCAAAATTAATTTAGTCCCTTGTTTGTGCCGAATCTGGGTTGCACATGGTTTGTTGAACTCCCTCTGGTGTTGTGGGTGTGGACTTCGTTGACATTAAGGAAGTATTTAGACAGGTACATGGGTATCTTGGTGGTGTATCGAATCTTGTGGACCAGACCCATTATTGCAAGATGCTGTACTCTGTCGTCAACCCTAAGCCATTCCAGCCTGTCAAAGTGGGCAGGGGTGAGGCGGGTTCGGGGAGTGAGGCCAAGTAGTAGCTTGACCAGTTTGTTTTGGGAAGTCTGGAGCCTAGTTTTAAGGGACTTAGAGGTGCTGTGGTACCAGGAGGTGCATGCATAGTCGAAGAAACCTTGTACGAGGGCTCCTGTTAGGGTCTTCAAGGTGTTTTTGTTGACCAGTGAGGAGATCCTGTATAGGAATCTTGTTCTTTGGTTGACGTTGGTGGCCATTTTATCACCGGAAAGATTTGCCTCCAGGATGGAACCTAGGTAGGTAATTTCATCTTTTCGTGTGATAACATTGTAAACCCACTCTAATCAAGAAGTCATTAGCCTTGCTGAGATTACTATTAGAACCAAAGAGAATGGATTCATTTTTACCCAGGTGTAGAGATAGTTTGTTATCATGCTGAATACACTCTTAAATGTCCAGCTTGTGCACACACAGACTGCAGCATGTGCTGGCCTATACTCCAAGACAACTATATTATATCCCATTCTCACCATACATCACAGATGTACTGCTTAACTTCAGATGTTAACCTTTCACAGCTGTTTTTGTTCAGTTTCATCCTAAATTAACCCAATATTGCTCAGCCGTCTCAGACAGGTCTAGATTGTCATTTGTCTGGCTGTTTGCACATTTGGCTTCTATCTATACTACAGTTTCCTACAGTGGTTCCCAAACTGTGTCCACGACTCTCAAATGGGTCCCAACTCAGAGTCCTCAGAGTTACTACTGGCAACTGGCTGCCAAATATTTGTGTGATAGGACCACTTGATATAGAATACTTCCAAGCTAGCCACAAGTTACAACGGTCAACTGGTGATTTGAAATTGAATGGAAGGAATAAAAAAAGTAATATGGAACACAATAATACAATATATGGGTTCCTTGCTTCGTCTCTTTCTGCAAAGTGGACCATGGCCTTTAAAAACATTGAAGACCTTCAAGTTCCTTTCTTGCAGTATTGATAGGATTAAGTAGCTTTCTTCTCTTGGTCATGTGCACATACTTTGGTCATTTGACTATCTATATTAGACAAATCTGCCAGTCCAAAAACAAAAAGCAGTGGGCAGATTAGTTTGGTTGTGATTGGAGTTCGCTGCCCCCGAAGTTGTGGCTCACCAATCAGGGCCCAGTATGCAAACATGGGGCGGGTTTATCACCAGAGGCATTTTTTCTCTCTCTCTTTTATTGGTTCATTTTTTTTTACGGCATAGCTCTCTCTGTAGGAGGCGAACCTTCCACAAGGTGGTCTGTCTGTGTGCCTGTGTTTGTCAAGGACTTATACTAATATCAGTGCCACATTCCTTGTGCACGGCTCTGTAGGAGAATAGCCGTCTATTATTAGTTGGGTGCACACACTGCCGATGTACCTCCATGCATTTTGTTTTTTCATGTTTTATATGTAATATTATCTGAAATATTAAATTTAAATTGTGCAATGGATGTCCAGGAGATCTCTGTGTCTCATCTGTCTGCCTTGCCCACATATGGAGATCTTTGATGTAATCAAAATGATGTCATACTCTGACATATGGGTATAGGTACACTCACGACAGGTATTGCATAATCAAGTGGTATGTGTTTTAACCCCGTATTGGCGAGGGTCAATCCGCCTTGTGTGTCTGTGTGACTGTCGGGAGCAAACCGTTGGACTGATCAGTGTTGTCTTGTGCAAGTTTTTTTGTCTTATTACTTTTATTACATTTATGATGGAAGTAAATGGGGCTCAGATCAGGCTGACACATGGGGTATCAGGCTGGACACCCATTAGGTTTCCTTAAGATGATTTTGTGGTGTTTAGGGTCATGCTAACGCTATGACGTCCGCTCACTTTTCCTCAACAAAGTCTATAGCCTTGTTGATGAATGTCAATGTCATATCCTTGAGGTAGTGGAAGGTGGGCGTAACGGATTCAGAGTAGAATTTCCATGCCATAGGCCTCAGCCTTTGGCACATCCTACTTTCCAGATCCGTTAAACGAGAATCGAGATCCACTGTCTTGACATAAGATTCGTCCTGCTCTACGTCAAGCCCTTCCAGCTCCCACTTCAAGTACGCTTGCTCTGACTCCAAGGCAGCAATCTTGTACTCCATGTCAGCAATGTTCTTCTGAGCTACTGTGAGCTGCATGAGCACATTCTTATAGTTGTTTGCAAGGTTCTCGTGGTCGTTCTCATAGTTGTCTGCACGTTCCTGGTAGTCGTTTACGAGGTTTTGGTGTTTGACTCTGATGGTGTAGAAGTGGCAAATGATGGCTATACCCAGGAGGAGCCATAAGCCATAACGTTTGATGACGCAGATGCAGATGGCAGGGGGCGCTTTGGCGTGGCGTGCCTTGGTGCGCCTTGGAGTGCCATGCCTTGCTTGCACTGGTCGAGTAGCAGAGGGGGACTCCTCAAGTTGTTCCTGTGATTGGAGCACATGGTGGTCAACCTCCAACTCCTCATCATTGCTGGTGGTGGTGCATGTACTAAAGATCCTCACCCTTCGTCTTCGCATGAATGTAGGGGAGCTTCCTGCCATCTCATTCTCATTCTCGCTGCTGGAGTATTCCACTGCTGGTTGGTGTACGGTGGAAACTGTTTCTGGTTCACCAATCTCGCTGCTGCTGGAGTAGCAGTGGACCACTGCTGGTTGCGTGGAAACTCTTTCTGGTTCACCATTCTCGCTGCTGCTCTCGCTGCTGCTGCTGCTGGAGTATTCCACTGCTGGTTGCATGGAAACTATTTCTGGTTCACCATTCTCGCTGCTGCTGGAGTATTCCACTGCTGGTTGGTGTGCGGTGGAAACTGTTTCTGGTTGGTGTACAGTGGAAACTCTTTCTGGTTCAATGAAGGTGTACAGGCAGCTAGAAGACGTTCCAAGGTGCATGTTTAAGTCTCCGTTGGCTGCCGTCTCCTCTTGCTCCACCATGGCATGTTGGTCCTCTCTCACATCTCCTAAAGTCACAATGTCCAAGTGGTCATTGAAGACGTCATCTAAGGTTTCCTCTCTCACAGTGTCCGCAGGTGAATCACGACTCAGGTTCTGTAGCCCTGACTCGATCGTCACTGAAGCACTCTCTAGTTCTCTCATAGTTTCAGTATCAGACCCCAGGAGGTCAGATTCGTTTTCCAGTGCATTCTCCGACCCCATAGTCTCGGTATCCGACCCCTTATTACTCAAGATCGTCCACCCCATGGGTGCCTTTGTGTCAGTCTCTGACTCTGACATTGTTTCTGACACCTTTAAGTTATGGGAGCAAACTTCAACTCAAAGGGAAGTAACAGGAAAAGAGGAAGCGAGGAAGGTTCAACTTTCAGTCGCACACATTGTGCCAGCGCTCACTTATATATAGGTCACTGCGAAGGAATGTGACGACACTCTTTGATGTGACCCTTCGACGTCACCTGCTGACTCATCAACATCCCTTCAATGTCACCCTGACGGGGGTAGGTCCATGACAGCTTAACTAACTATGATGTCACAGTACATGTCGTACAGTATTAACGTATTAACGTACAGTAACGGTTACTGACATCACAGTATTGACAGTATCACAGTGTCAATATACTCTGATGACTAGATGACTGACATATATTGATAACGTCACCAAGATCAGTTGTCCCAATTATAGAGTTTCACACATCTCCAAATTGTCCTCCAAGTACTATGTCATGAATAATAATTCATGTAGTAAAGTAAAAAGAAAATGAAAAAAACTGAGAAGTAGTGAAAATAGCCAATCTACCAGGTTTCAGCTTGTAAGGTAGTACATCGTAGTAGATCGACTATTCTCACTAGTTAGGACCGGGCAAATGTCTAATTTCTCTTTTGGGTCACATGCCAAAACTTTTGGTAATGACTGACCAATCATATAATGTGAGTGACACCTGCAAGATAAATAGATAATTGGTTTCTGAGACACAGCCTGGTCTACATGTCACTCTGGCATTTCAGTTAATTAGAGTTAATTATTAACTCTGCGGGTTGTTGGCTTGTTGCTGAGGAACTGCAGGGCTAATTGGATATACTAGGGAAAAAGCACCCTTGGAGCATTTGGCTCCTTCATACATGAAAGCCCCCCGTAGCCCACCCCCAGACACTACCGGGGGGTCTCCTCCCATCTGTCCACATCACTTTCAGTGTAAGTGTTATTGATCATGTACGTACATGTACAGTATATATGTACGCAGCCAGCGATGTAGTTTTGTTTCTGAACAGCACAAGTCGTTTGAGAGTTAGTTACGAATGCAGAATGTTATTAAATTAAAGGACCACTTCACCACTTTTCAACCTATCTTCATATAATTGGTCCTCACTAATGTCCTCTGTGTATCATAGGGCTGGGGCAGTTCAGAAACACGTCCACCAGTGACATCGCTAGGCAGATATATTTTTAAACAAGATTTTAGCCATGGTGCAACGCTGCAACGTGAAGCTGTATCCTAAGAGATATAAAACCCATAGTGAGCTTGCTGCACCTGGCAGTTATGACGTGAGTCATTACTCATTTAGTTCAAAGTTTGTTTAGTAAACGCATTGACAATGAAGGGAAAATGTACGTCATAATGTGTCGTTTATGTCATATTGTCTCTTTATTGTTAATGGCGTTTAATGTTTGTGTTGGCACAGTTTGTTTTACATCACCATTACATCACCTAATCATTGTAATCAACATGAGTTAGACTTTAATATATTAGCACCCCTCACTTCACACAGGTGTGATTTTTTGAGTGGTGTAAACCGCTCCTACAACTGGCTTTGTTAGTTTACGTGTCTGTCCGTACCCGTGTCTGTCCGTACCAAAAAAAAATTGCACGGTTGCTATGGTTCACACGGGTGTGATTTCATTACGTCAGACATTACGTCAGACCACAGCTGATCAGTCTATATAAGACCTTACACCACTCAGTTCACACGGGTGTGATTTTTTAATATATAGAATTGTATTATCGACAACGATGGCTTCCTTTATCACATTGCAACTTTTCAGGAATAGAAAAGATGTTTCCAGACCTGGGCAGACTGTCTGCCGGTGTCTTTTCTGGGTTTTTAGACAGCTGGTGGATGGAAAAGAAGCTCCACCTGTCGTGGCTGAATGCCACGACGGCCAGATTCCCGGAAACGCTTGCCCCAGCGGCATTCTGCCGTGTGGGTGGAGCTTCTTTTCCATCCACCAGCTGTCTAAAAACTCGGAAAAGACGCCGGCAGACAGCGGAAACGGCCGCGCCTGTCTGCCCAGGTCTGGAAACACTGTAAGGCCTCACTCACACCTTCGCATCTAGCATACAACATTGTTGGATGCTAGATGTAAACAAAGGGTAAGTGTCATGGCCGCCCCAATGCATTTCCAATGGAAGTCACAACATTTTTGTTGTATGGCTTTCGGCTGTGTTTCGACTGCCCCCCTCCCCCTCATACAACAAAAATGTTGTGTCAAACCATGTGACTCCCATTGGAAATGAATTGCGAGCTTGCATCAGTAAACAAGTCTCATGCATCAGCTATACAACAATCTGTTGTGACAGTGTGAGTGAAGCCTAAGCCTGCCATTTCTATTAGCTTGGATTCCCCATCGATGATGTCATTGGTGGACGGGTTTCTGAACTGCCCACAGCCCTCCCATGAGACACAGTCAGAGTAGAAAAAAATGGTGGCATTTTATCATGGACATTAGTGAGGAGCAATTATATGAAGATGGGTTGAAAAGTGGTGAAGTTGTCCTTCAACGTTTGCATGACTAACTTGTTGTCAGTTATTATTCCCTTCTCATCCCCTGCAATCCAAACGTTCACGCTGCTGGTTTTCTTTCCCCTGGAGAAGGTTGTGTTGCTGCCCATGAGCGAACATGTTGAGGCAGTTGGGATGGGAATCAGTACTTTCCACTAAATGTTTTGGCGTCTATAGACCAACATCATGTGTGATTGGTCTGACGCTTGATGCAGTCGTGATTAGGGAGGGGACAATATGAGGATTATATGTCATGATTATTGTGGCAAAAATGTTATCTGTTCAATAATGCCAAATCATACTACAATTGTGGCAAAAATAACAATGCATGGAGTGTTGCTGTCACATCATCTAGAACAGATGTAAACAAAAAACAAAAAACAATTGCGCGATTGAATAGGAGTTCTAGAGTTCTAGCGTTAGACCCCTCCAGCCCCAGCTTCATCTCCAGCTGCAGCTTCAGCTCCCCCATATCTTTATTTTTTTTTCAATATTTATTTTTGTCAATATACATAATTATCAACTTACTTTTGTAAAAAAAAGGTTTAGGGAGAAATTCCCCTTAAAATGGCACTTTTGCTAACCACTTGAACCACCAGCATCCCTATTCTGGGGGGAACGTTCACCAAAAATAGCCGATCAACAAGCTCACAATGCGTGAGTGAGTAAAGTACAGTTGGGTGCCACCGATATTGTCCCTTATCATTTGACCCATTTAGGCCTGACCTCAAAATTTAAAAAAATCCTTCTAAATCCTCCAGTTTTCCGAAATAAATATTTTCACGATTTTTCAAAAATAGCAGACCTACAAGCTCGTAGCGCGCCACTCGGTGGCGCGCTATGAGCTTGTAGATCTGCTATTTTTCAATAGCTAAATTATAACAATGTTTAAAACACCAAAAGGGGTTCCCGCCCAAAATGGGTTAACTGTCCTTTTGCGCAGATCAGCAAACCTCAGCAAAAAGAAAAGGACAATATCGATGGCCTCCAACTGTAAAATAAAATCTTTAAAACTTAAAACAACCTTTTCCATTTTCTCTTGTATTTCTGGTCTTTTGCTGTTGCAACAAAACTCACGTCTGAGTCTCAGACACTCACGCACAGGTGCAGGTGCTGTTCAAAACTGCACACAGCATGTCCTGCCATATCAAGTAGCCTCTGTATTGGCATCATTGCAAATATCATCTCTATATTCATGAGTATACTACTCTTTTTCTAACACAGGTTTTGGAATTACTGTTTTATCTATGTGGGTGTCTAATGTACGCTTTCCCTGGGTAAACTACACTGCTAATTGGCTCTGCTAGGCTATTTTAAGTTTTAAGCACATTTTCATAATTTGATTATCATTAAGTGCAATTATCCCTGCAGGCTAGGGCCTCAAGATCGTTTGTTCCCATAAGTATAGGACTTATGAACAAGCAGGCCCCATCTCAGTTCCGTGCATAAAGTGTGATGTGATGCCTCTTGGAACTATGACTGGTGGCCTTCTGTTGGCATTGTTTCTTTATTGTCTATGTACTATGTGATCTGTTTGTTTCCATATGTTTTATGTATATCCTGATGACAAAACAAATTTCCGAACGGACAAATAAAGTATCTATCTGCTAATAATACATTCCTCAACATCAATACAAACTTACCAACCAGGCAAATGGATTTCTAGTCATTCAGCCATGGTACAGTAGCTTCTATCTAACCCATGAAGTCACCTCCTTCATAGCGTGACAAAAGCATGGCTACACTTTGATTGACAGAGGATGTTGCTATGCAAAGCACTTCAAATGCAACTAAGGGCTATAGGGAGGCTGCTGTGGACACGAAATACTGTACACATGCAGGCACATACCTACAGCCCAGGCAAATATTATGAAACCATGTACCTGTTCTTTTCCTCCTGCAATTTAGCGAAAACTATTTAGTATTTACACATTTAAAAACTCTAGTTATCAGTTATCAATATGGTCCATCTGCTTTCTCATTTGCTCTGGAGTATACGTGGACATGGAGAGCAGCCCATTTCTCTATCTCTATCTCTCTCTGATTATTGAGGGGCGCTAGCCCCTCCTATATACAGGTTTAATGTTTGTTTTTAGTTCAATGTTTGTTTTAAAAACGTCATTGTCAATAAAGAGAATTGAATGTTTGTTTTGACACCGTTTGTTTTACATCATCATTCATAATCATAATTCATAATCAATGATAAGAGCGCCCCTCACTTCACACGGGTGTGATTTTTGTTGTAGATCTGCCATTTTCTGTATGGGACACAGTCGTAAGTTGAAGTATAAATGAGGGTAATTCAAGGTTAGGCATGTGTCTGTTAGGGTTTTGTTTAGGGTTAGGGCAGTGTGAAAACTGGGGTCCGGGGAGTTACAGCAGTTATGGGAATGTTCCATTTGTACACCGTCAGAATTGGGACTTATAAATTGCGGTCCTAATGATAGAAAATTGAATTTGGGGGCCGGGGCATATATCAATCTGGAAGTCCTAGAAATGAATACATTTGAGAAGCACTATTAGGGTATAGTCTACGTAAGAATGAAAATAACAGGTTTCCGACACAGCCTTGCATGTCACTCTGTAATGTCAGTTAATTAGGTGCTTTTCAGTTACTTGTTAACTGTGTTGCTAAGGAACTGGATATATGGAATCTCTATTATGGTAGTATTTAACCCCCGCTTCTGAAATGTGTTGAATGGGTGTATTTTGTACATTAGGAGAGCGCCTTCTGTGACTTTCAAATCTTAAAAAGTTTAATAAAGAAACTTTGATAAAAAAAAATGAAAAAAAAATCAAGGACTGGGATTTTAGTTTGCGGATAGAAACAATGATGCCACCAATCAAAAATGACCATGTCAGACTAAAGGCTGTTTTGTTTATCCTGCGTTTCAAGTGAGTTTGAATTGCAACGTTTTTATATCTTTAAATTCATTTTGTATTTAATGCTGACAAAACACGCACGCGCACACACACACACACACACACACACACACACACACACACACACAGAAAAGCTGCATAGTATGTTTTGCACGTCCAGCCAATAAATTATATTCATGAAGCACAAATTCCAGAAGCCATCATCTGAGGCTTGTGGAATTGCTAGGCTTCAGTTACCTGCCTCTCTGTGACTGACAGATATTTTGACGAGGTGACTCAGTCTGAATATTTTATTCTTGCAAGCTGGTGTCGAAATGAGATAATGAGAAGGAGATAAGCAATGTGGGAGGGCCTGACAGGTAATCATCATACATACTATTTAGTAACTACATTTTAGTCAAATGCAGGGATTGTTTTGGGGGTTAAGGGAATGATGAAGGATATAATGGAAGGATGATAACATTTTAATATTTTTAACAGAGAGAATACATGACTTTATTTCCCTGCAACCTGCAACCTGCTCATTAATTAAGTAACCTCAGCTGTGCCCCAAAACTGCCCATCACCTTCAAAATAAAAGCATATAGCTGCAACACAAATAGACTGAAATAATAAGTGTAAACAAACCAAGCAAAATAAACAAATAATAAATGCATTAAATTATATAGAAATATAGTGAATTAGCAAAAATACTTAATAGCTCCCACATTCCGGCCCCTAATTGCGAGAATCACAATTACAATATTTAAACATGTAAGGGAGCTATTTTTCTATCCATGTGCGTGTCTTCTGTGTCCTTCTCTGTAGCCACTGAAAGATAAACAGAGCGAAGAGTAGACAAGAGAGAGAGAGAAAGCAGATAGAAAGGTTGTCCATTGTCTTATTCTGTGGCCTCCACCAGCAGGCAGATCTTCATTACAGGTCTCTCCAGAACGCTGGCTTTGGTTTGGATGCACACAGAGCAGATTGATCTTATGGAGTCGGATTTGGTGCTCAAACACTCGACCCATCTTCCAGGAGCTGAAGCGTCGGCAATGATAATAACTCCTGGCGCTTTGTTTCTGATGCTAATGCAGACTTTTGCAAACTACCTCCCTCTCTGAGGATGTCCTCCTCCAGTATGGGGTCTAATATGTACAGTGGACTGTTCTTGGAGATGATATTTGAACCATGTTTGAGGGAGGCAATTTCATTCTTGAACCTGTGTTTCTGTACAAAATGAATGCTTGCCTTCTCTGCTTCATCACAATCTTCTGGAGTGAGATGTTTTCCAGACAATGTGCATTTGAAGCTGTGATGATTCTGTTCAATACTTTTGACTCCAGCATCAGTCACTTTTGGTGGCTTTAAGTTCCTTTCTCTTTTGACTCAGAAGCCTTTTAAGTTCAAAGAATCGGGCGACAGACATTTTAATCTTCCAAGATGAGACGCAAGATGAGTCCTTAACGATAGCTGCTGCTTCTCTTTTGACCTCTGGGTCATCGATGGGAATAACTGACTCCATTTCCAGCGTAGGCCACTCGTTTAAGCAAATCTGGGCCTTTCCTCGTCAGGCCTTGAAGTTGCTGCTTGATGCTCTGCAATTCACTTGGCAAGACCGGATCTTCTTTTCTGAAAGGTAAGTCAACGTAATGTTCATTTTTCATTTCTGTTCTCATCGTGAATTGAGTGTCCTCTCTGGGCATTTCCAATTGCCCCTCTGATGTCTTTTCATTCAAAGCATGGTTGTGTTGTTTAATGAGATTTCCTTCCAGATGTTCAACAGATATGTGATTTGTTGTGACAACAGAGCAGCCAGTTTTAACTCTGCTCTTAGTTCCACTCCTGAGTGGTCCATTGATGACCCAGCCAACTCTTGTTCTGACTGCGTATGGTCCTTCATTTTGGCTGTTGATCAGCTCCCATGGTTCCATCACTTTTGCTGCATTAGTTCCGATGAGCATATCCACATCTGCATCCAAGTCATGCAGCTTTATGTTCTTCAAGTAGTGCCATTTGTCCACTTCATCCTGTCGTGGAATGTTCACTCGTGACACTGGCATAGCCTTTTGGGTTAAAACATTTGGCAGTTCAATAAAATCATTCATGTCCATGCCTGATACTTCCAAGTGAGACAACACACTGGTACTCACAATTTTATTTTTGCCCCATTGTTCGCAATAGAATACTGGCTGGCTTGCCACTTAGCCCCAGTCTCTTTGCAAGGTTCTGAGTGCAAAAGGTACCGGAACTCCCCGGATCCAAAAATGCATATGTCTGCACAACTCTGTCACTCATTTTGCTTTTCACTTTAACTGCTACAATTGAAAATACAGCATTGTCCTCGTCTCCGGCCCCTATATGGCCACATGTCTGAGACTCATGAGATGCATCACTCCCAGGTTCATGAGCTTCATTATGCTCAATGTGAAGAACTGACGGATGCCTTTTCTGACACGCCACAATACAATCTACTCATACAAAAATTTGCTTGTGTGTCCCACTTTCAGGCATCCAAAACAAATCCCATGCTCCTTTATGAAATCTATTTTGTCTTTTTGTGTCTTGGACTCAAACTGTGAGCATTCGTCAAGTGAGTGACTGGTTTGTTGGCAGAATAAACAGCATTTTATGTGACCTTTGTTTCCCTCTTTCACTGCAGTGACACTGGTGGCAAAGGTGCCCTGATTCCTCTGCCTTGGTTGACTGACAGTGGGGGGGGGTGACCTGTTGTAGCTGGTATTTTTTGGATCCTGAATATTTCCAAACAGTGGGTCAGAGACAATTCTAACTTCCTTTTCAACAAAGTTCACAAGGTCAATAAAAAGTGCTCTGCAACCACGTTGCTCCTGTAAATTACATGCAACATTCCTCCATTTCTCCCTCATCTTATAAGGAAGCTTCATGACAATATTTCTGAGGTTTGATGGCACGTCCAACTCATTCATGTGCATGATTTGCTGTGTTAAATTTGAGCATTCCCTCAAGAAAAGAGAAAAGGATTGCAGTGCTTTGACATCTTCTCCTTTAACCAGAGGCCAGTTATCAATTCTGTCCATATAAGCAGAAGCAATTTTGTATTCATTTACAAAATGTTCAGAAAGCAAGGATTTGGCCCTTTGGTAGCCTTGAACAGAGGGTAGGTGCTGACAACTTTTCACCAGGTCTCTTCGTTGCCCCCTGGTGTACTGTTCTAAAAAGTGTAAACAATCACTTTCATTGTCAGTTTTGACCTGACACAATTTTCAAAGGATCTGATGAAGGAATGGTAATGAAGGGGATCACCATCAAAAACAGGTATTTCTCTCACTGGTAGGGAAGACGCTAAATTTTGCTTTACCAACATATTAGTGATTTCAGTTTGGCGTTGCATAATGTCCACAATGTCATTTTGGGTGCTATTGTTAGATGTCATGTTCGAGGTGGATGCCTGTCCTGTTTGTGGAGCATTGTGAACCATTTGTGTTATTGGTGCTAGAGTGTTATTGGTTGGTGGTCTGAGGTTTGTCTGCAATGTTGCCCTTTGTGTGGTTTCCATAAACCTGATGGTCTGTGATGTTGTCTTTGGCCTTACAGTGACAGCCTGGGCCTCAGGGTGAGATACACTTTGCATGTCATTTTTGTCATTTCCCTGTGGGACATATTGATTAGCTCGAGGGTTGAGGTTGCTTGTCATCCGATTTTGAGCCTTGTTTCTTTCCAGGTATGAGTTCATTCCATCTGATCTTTTGGAGCTGCATTTTTGAGCTGGTTTCCAACACATTGAGTTTGGCATTAGTTGCAGCTAGCTCACTCTCCAGAGCCAACTGTTCCTTTTCCTTTCTTATTTTCTCTGTTTCCTTCCTTAATTCCTCCTCCTTTGCTTCCAACTCATGTTTCCTTTTTAATGCATTAATGCGCTCCACAAGTGCTGCTTTGTCAGCCTCCACCATTAGCCTGGCGGATGCAGTAGAGGAGGTCTTAGATACATTAGAGTGCGTTTTTTCCCTTGGACATGAAATGTTGGAGGCACCGTCCTCTGGATTGATATCGTCAATAATAGTACTTTGTATAGTTTGAGTCTCAAGATCATCATGGTCAACATTGGACTAATTTTCAATTGATACCACATGAGGGTGCCCTGCATCAAACAACCAACCCTTGACATCCTCAGTGAAATGACACAATTTCACCATTATTGCATTGAAATATGTATTTTGCCTTTTGACCTCCTCCTCAGGCAAATCCATATTTATGAAAGACTCATGCATATCCATAGCCTCCTCATAACATTTGATGAAGTTACACAAATTACTTTGCACAGATTTCACATTGTCAGTAGATTTCATCAACACACTTATTGGCTCAATGTATTTCTTGTTTGATTGTTTGATTGTTTGATTGATCCTGTTTGATTTTAGCAGATCTTTTTTCTTGGCATGTTTGTATATAAAACTCCAATCCCTTTGATGTGAACTTGATGTCCCGTTTTGCAGAGGGCTCGGGCTGAGCAACATTCTCCACACTTGAAACATTTGAATCACCCACAGTCACTGTCTCATTTGTCACAACTGGATCCATTTTTCTGAATGTGATTCACACAAGCAATGTGTAATTAATTTACGTCAGAGACTTAAGAATGAATGACTCACACGTCCAACAAAACTCCCAATATGCATCAACGTGTAGCAGGACAATAATTCAGTCACTCCAAATGAGCTTGCCTCTTTCCAATAAGGCTGACAGTTATTCTTCACATACCAATGTTGTTGCTGCGTAGTTTTGTGCGAGTGTGATGTCCATTTGGGCCGCTTGGTCCTCTGATCGTATCTTTAACAGCTTGATCCAAACTTCAAAGTGACAGTGCATTGTGCGGGTGTGCCGGCATGGCTGGTGGCTCCATTGCTTGATTTGTTTGAAAGTGCAAGTGCGTCGATCCACTCTGTTAAACAAAGCTAGCGCATCGCGTCAAACCAACAATAACTCAAAGCTAGCCTGAAACATGACGGAGGACAAACAAAGAAACTCAGAGAGACAGATATACTGTTGCTTCTTAGACAATGGCTGAGAGCAGTGTGTTTATTTTCACTTCCTTATATACACAGATCCCACGATCACGTGACCGGTATCAGGTCACGTGCTCTTAAAGGTATAGATACAAATATACATACAGTGATATATATATACAGTCAATTAATGATCATACATTCCAACACCCCCACTTGATCGTGAATTGGTACACAAAGAAATAACAAAAAAAAGAACCCTTGAAAGAGAAAAAAAAAAAAAAAAACCTTGGACTGTATGTTATTCTCCAAAGAAAAACAAAAAAAAACCTTGGACTGTATGTTATTCTCCAAATATGAAACCCTCAAAATTCCTCAATTGACACAGCCTGGCTGGTTTTGTCATAACATCGGCAACCATTTGTTCAGTTGGACAATACTCGAGAATCACTTTACCATCATTGACAGTTGATCTTACAAAGTGGTATCTTATGTCAATATGTTTTGACCTCTGTCTCTGTACAGGATTTTTAGCTAACGCTATTGTACCTTGATTGTCCTCGTAAATCTTTGGCTGCATGTAAAGAAATCCATCAATACATTGTAACAATTGAATCAAATACAAACACTCTTGTAGAGTTGCCGCTAAAGCCATGTACTCAGCTTCACAAGTTGAAAGTGCTACGGTGTATTGCTTTTTAGACCTCCATGAAATCAAAGGGCCTTCTGGGTTTAGGCTGACACAATAACCACTAGTGCTACGTCTGTCACTTGCATCTTCTGCCCAGTTTGCATCACTATATGCTATCAAGCCTAGTTCCTCACATTTCCTATAGCATAAGGATTTTTCCCTGGTTCCCTTCAGATATCTCAGCACATGTTTCACTGTGATCCACTGCTCTTCTGTTGGTTTAGAAAAATATTGTGAAAGTTTTCCCACTACAAAACTCAGATCTGGCCTGGTACAAGTAGTCAAGTATATTAGACTACCCACAACTTCCCTGTATTTTCTCACATCCCCCAATGACTCACTGCTGTCAGTGTAGTTCAGCTTTGCCTCACAGGGTGTTGTTCTTGGCTTGCAGTCCTGCATGTCAAATCTAGTCAATATTTTGTCAACATATTTCCTTTGTGACATAGTCACATAATGTTCACCTTGTTCAAAATCAATACCAATGAAATGTTTCAATTTGCCTAAGTCTTTCATTCTGAATTTTGCTGTAAGCATTTCTTTGACATCAATCATCACATTGTCATCACTTGCAATTATTATATCATCGACCCAAAATAAAATGAATACCTTTTGATCCTTCATTTCCCTTGTGTAAACACAATAATCAACTGGGTTCTGAATAAATTGATTTTTAGTTAAAAAATCATGCAACATCTTGTTCCAATTTCTCCCTGATTGTTTTAAACCATACAAAGATTTATTTAGTTTACACACCAGCATGTCCCCATTCTCAGATGTAACTTCATATCCCTCTGGTTGTCTCATGTAAATCTCAAAATCTATTGGTGCATGCAAATAGGCCGTTTTGACGTCCATTTGGTGTATTCTCTTGTGCTGCCTTTTGCATCAATACCCTCACACTAGTCTGGTTTGCCGTTGGTGAAAAAGTCTCTTCATAATCCACACCTGGTTTTTGATTGAAACCTTTGGCTACATAACGTGCCTTGAATTGTTTAGATTCATCTGCATTTGTTTTTAAAGCATACACCCATCTACCCCCCACTATTTATTTTCCTTCTGGCAGTTTAGTCAGGGTAAACGTGTCATTTTCCTTTAGTGATTCAATTTCCTCATCCATAGCTCTTGCCCATAACTTAGAGTCAGGTGATGCCATTGCCTGCTTTACTGTGTGTGGCACATCACAAATGACTCTATAACAATAATCAAAGGTTATGTCATCTAGGTCATCAGATTTTACTTGACACTCATAATCCTTTAAATACTGAGGTGGTTTCACTTTTCTTCTGGGATATGTTGCACTCTGGCCACTGTCACCTGCCTGAGCACTGACCAAATCATCCATCTCCCCTGCTTCTTGTTCCTGTATCTCACTGGTTTGGCCATCTTCACCTGCCTGAACATTTGCCAAATCAGTCATTTCAACCACAACCTCTTGTTCTTGTGTCTCGTTAGTTTCCCTATCTTCAGGGAGGTGGTTTACAGTCCTTCCCCCACTGCAATCATCATCCCAATCTGTTTGGGTCTGAATCTCAATGACATTCCTTTGAATTAACTTTACCAATCTGTGCTTAATTACCTTCCCAGTGTCGGGATAAAACACTAAATAGGCTGGGCTATTTTTATCATATCCTACAAATATCCCTTTTTCACATCATGAATCAAACTTTTTCTTATTTTGTTTATATGCATAGCATGGGGACCCAAAAGTTCTCATTCTTGAAAGGTTTGGCCTCTTTCCTGTCAGCATGTAATATGGGGTCTGTCCTACACGCTTATTGAAACATCTATTTCGGATAACAGCAGCCGTCATTACCGCATATGTCCACAATTCCCTTGGTAATTTGCCCTCAATCAGCATACATCTGGCCATCTCAAACAGCGTTCGCCAATTTCTTTCAGCTGTCCCATTCTGATGGGGTGAGTATGGAGCTGAGGTCTCATGTCTAATGGACTTTCCGCTTAACAATGCCTGAAAGTGACCAGAAGTATACTCAGTACCATTATCCGAACGAATACACTTAATTTTCCCATAGGGTGAAACATCGGCAATGTACTTCTCTGTAGCTTGGACTGTGTCACTCTTAGATTTCAAGAAATAAACAAAAGTAGCTCCTGAATAGTCGTCAGTAAATGCTAAAGCATATTTGAATCCGTCTTTAGCCGTTGGATCAATTGGTCCAGATAAATCAGTGTGTACAAGTTCTAGTGCTGCTTTAGCTCTTTGGTCTGGTTCTCTATTTCGGCTCTGAGCAAATTTACCTTCTATACACACATCGCATGACAACTTATATATATCAACCTTGCCTTTAATTTCCATACCATCAGTTACATTCTGCAGTTTTAACACATCTTCGTAGTTGCAATGTCCCAGAATCTCATGCCACGTCTTGATGTCATAGCACCCATGACATTCATCAACATCAATACTCTCATCAATGGTGTTTACATAAAACAACCTGTCATGTACCTTAATGTCGAATGTCGTGCCGTCTCTCTGGATGAACTTGTTCTGTCCCTCTTTGAAGATGAATGTGGCTCCATTTGATGTTGCTGCGTTGACTGAGAAAATGTCTTGGGGAAAGGATGGAACATACAGCGCCCCCTTCAGCATCGTTTCCACCTCTCGACCCTTGATATCTCTCAGGTAAAACACTGCAGTACCTCTCTTCAGCGCTACGCCAGAGGCCCTCACTCCATCAGCCATCTCCAGAACATTCCTCCGTGGCTCGAAATTCTCATCGAAGTTTCGGAACTTCTTCACGTCGGTCACAATATGTGACGTAGCCCCGGTGTCGACCATCAGCCCTCTGCTCAGAGTATTACTCCGACAAAGTCTCTGCTTCGGTCTCCCGGCGCCGTCCGAGTCGCGGTTCACCTGGCCCACCCCGAAGGCGACCGTGTGCTCCTCTTCATCCTGCGTCACCTTGACGTTGTCTTTTCGTCTTCTCCGTCTTCTCCGTCTACAGTTGGTGTCGTTATGTGTTGGACTTCTGCAAAGACTGCACCACTGTCTCTGTTCTCTCTGACCAGCAGCATCTCCGCACTCAAACGATTTGTGCCCCCTCTGGCCGCAATTATAACAGGACAGTCTGTCTTTTCGTCTTCTCCGTCTACAGTTGGTGTCGTTATGTGTTGGACTTCTGCAAAGACTGCACCACTGTCTCTGTTCTCTCTGACCAGCAACATCTCCGCACTCAAACGATTTGTGCCCCCTCTGGCCGCAATTATAACAGGACAGTCTCATGTCGTTGTCCTTGCTTCTTAGTCTCATCACGCTGTCATCCCCGGAACTGCTACTGAACCTTTCAGTGATCTCGTAACTCCTCAGTTTGGCCTCAAAGTCGGCAAAGGTGATCCTGTCGTCACTCTGTGCGATGTGGATGGAAAAATGGCTTACACGATTCTGGCAGCCCCTTCAGAACCATAGCTGTTAGCAAGCCATCACTCAAAGTCTCTTCTGCATTCCTCAGTGCCGTGATCAAAGTTCCTTTCATCTCCGTCAAAACGAATTCAGCTCCATTGGTCGTTGTTGTTCTTAACACTGGGCTCCATGACCTGTTAAACAAAGCTAGCGCATCGCGTCAAACCAACAATAACTCAAAGCTAGCCTGAAACATGACGGAGGACAAACAAAGAAACTCAGAGACAGATATACTGTTGCTTCTTAGACAATGGCTGAGAGCAGTGTGTTTATTTTCACTTCCTTATATACACAGATCCCACGATCACGTGACCGGTATCAGGTCACGTGCTCTTAAAGGTATAGATACAAATATACATACAGTGATATATATATACAGGCAATAATGATCATACATTCCAACACACTCCAACTCCAAACATCCAACGGTGCAAAAAAATCCAAAACAACAATAAAAGTTTCCGCTTCAATAAGGAGGGTTTTTTACTTTATGTAGTGACTAATTTACACCAACAATAAAACTTAAAAAAGCCACTAAGGGCACCAGGTAGCGAATCTTACGCAGAGGTAGGAATGAGTCCAGACAGGCAGCGAAGTTTAGTGGTGTTTATTTTATGTTCGGTCCAGACATAATAGCAAAAGATGGAAAATGTTCAGGTTCATCCCTGACCTGCTGGTAAAAAACCATATGCCTTCCTGGTGCTCTGTGTGTGCTCATTAATTAAGTAACCTCAGCTGTGCCCCAAAACTGCCCATCACCTTCAAAATAAAAGCATATAGCTGCAACACAAATAGACTGAAATAATAAGTGTAAACAAACCAAGCAAAATAAACAAAGAATAAATGCATTAAATTATATAGAAATATACTGAATTAGCAAAAATACTTAATAGCTCCCACACTACCTACCCATAACCTTGTGGAGAATGCCAGTGGTGTAAAGTTAATTATTAAGTACTGTACTTTTGAGGTATTTTTGCTTTACTCGATTATTCCAATTTTCAGGCCTACTTGGGAACGAAGCAAGTTGTGAACAATAGAAATCGGCAATGCATACCCCACCCTATAGTATGCAATACCCGTTATATCCATTGTCATAGCACCTGTTTTAAAGGTGTTGTGAAATGTGTGTGTGTGTAATATTTTGTTTGCATTCGTGTAATTTATTGTTGTACTGGGTATTGATGTTCTTACAGTGCACCTCAACTGGTGCACTGTATTATGTTCTTACGGATGGTCCAGGCCGAGCTGTGCTGTGCCAACTGCTGCTGAAAATGCAGAAAATCATTCAGTATATGATAAGAATCTGTAAACAAATCAAAACGTATTTTAGGAACAACTCACAATCTTTTCTGCTCCCTATAGCTGGTAACCCCTCGTTTGCAAAATGGAGGGGTTTGGGTATACACACAATTGGTGATTTATATATAGGTGAAACATTTGCCTCATTTGCTCAATTGCAGGAAAAATATAGACTCCCCAGGAGTAATTTCTTTTAGGTTTCTACAGGTTAGGAACTACATCTGTAACCTGTCATGTTGTATTTTTCCTTGTTCAGCACTTTGGTCGGCCTTTGGCTGTTGGAAATGTGCTATATAATACAAATACAAATTGATTTGATTTGATTTGAACCTCTCTCCCACTTTCATCTCTAGATAAGTTCCTTCTTAATAATATAGAACCAGGGGTGAAGGTGTCACATCTCTACGAGTCATTACAAGCTGTAAACCTACCTACTACATCAGCTGTGAAGTTGGCATGCAGGGAAAACGAGTTGGGGACTCAAACTTCAGATGAGCTCTGGGAAGACAGTCTTGAAGAAGTTAATGCTTGCTCTATCAATTCCAGACAATTCCTTATTCAGGTTCGAGACATATATAGACTCCATTATTCCAAATCAAAATTACATAAAATATTCCCAGATATTTCTTCACACTGTGATAAATGTAATGCAATAGATGCAAATCTTCACAGCTTCGCCCTTTGCCCTCGGATACAGAGATATTGGATTAAGATATTTGAGACGTTCTCTGATATTTTGAATATTCATATTGACCCTGATCCTGTACTAATTATTCTGGGTTTGTCAGACTCCATTTTTATGTTGACGAGAGCACAGAAACAACTCCTCATATGGTCTGACCTGCCTGGGTGACGGCAGACTGCTGGGCGAGCACTGGCAGGTGGAGATAAAGCAATCACCAATCACGTGTGTGTGTGTGTGTGTGTGTGTGTGTGTGTGTGTGTGTGTGTGTGTGTGTGTGTGTGTGTGTGTGTGTGTGTGTGTGTGTGTGTGTGTGTGTGTGTGTGTGTGTATGTGTGTGTGCGCGTGTCGTGGGTGTGTGCGTGCGTACGGTATGTACAGTATATGCAGCAAATCTGTCTGTTATTTTACCCTTCAGTTTAAGGTTACAACAGACTCAAAAATCCACATTTATTAAATAAATCAAGTTATTGTAACACTTTTATTCACAGTTCTGAGTGTCCTGTAGGCTACATATGCAATGTACAAAGAAATCTCATACTGTGGCAACACCATTTGGCTTGTTGGTTTGGCACTAATTCTACCTAGCTATAGATCAGCGTACATTACAGTATCATGAGTTCACATGGTCACAGAACGAGTTATATGGAGAGGTATTCATCATAACCCACTCAGGAGAAGATATTCAAAGGAGTGTAAACATTCAAATCAACATTGAATACAGTATATAAAGTCAGTGCCAGGTAATAAATAAACTGTCTGATACTATAGTTTCACCACTGCCAGTTAAGTTACTATATTTACTTTACACAACATTCAGGTGATTTCCAGTCCAGTATAATGAAATGAACAATCAAAGCTGAAACATAGTAGAAAACATCAGTAATTTGACTACCAGTCATTGCTCGCATATATTATGTTGACAGCCAAGTGTTTTTAAATTGTTATCTAAAACACAAGTAATAATTATTATTATTACTAGTCCATACCCGTTCGTGGATATGACATACCCAATCCCTACCTCTACCTCTATTTTTCTGAATGTGTATAATTATGTTATATGAATGCAGCTGTGACTCTCATCTCCAACACAAATTTGGAGGGAGACTATCATAAAGACAACCTTGAACCTTTGATCTCCCCCCCCCCCCCCCCCCCAAGCCCCTCTATCTGCCACTTATATATAACGGGTGTCCCCTGTGGCACACCCGTTATGCAATGCTCAAGACAATCACAGCACAGAATGACACCTTCCAGCCAATCACAACGCGAGGAGGTGAAAAGAGTTAGCAAAAGAGAGACAGACAGAAGTAGGAGTGTATACTATAGTATGTGAAGGTGCTAAAAAGGTCTTAAAAGTTTGAGATTACAGTAAGTACAAGAGCAAAAAGCTCCTGAATAGACCTATACAGTACTTGATATGAGTGAAGTATGCACATAACGATCAATATAAAAGCACAATAGTCACATATTCTAATGAGTACACACTCTGTTAATTCTTGTTTCAATATTATGATGTATTAACCACTTAACCCCTCTATAGTTAAACTATAGTTGGTATACTATACTTGACCTGAGTTGGTTGTATTTGGTCTGCTCTTTTTTCACTCTGAACTGATCTTTTCACCAAAAATAGACGGTTACAAGCTCACAGCATCAGGGGAAAACAAGACATCACACAGTCATGTTATACCAGCTTGCCGCACGCTTTTTGTAGATCTGCTATTAGAATAATAATAAATAACTTTAAATATAATGTGGAATATTTGGAATATTTTTGCAACGTTCCAACAACACAAATCTGCTACAGGGCTCCCTGGCACAAAACAGATGGCGGTTAGGGACAAATAGATATTAATTTGGGGGTCCATGACATAAAAATATTAGAGAACCACCGGTTAAATAATGGATAAATTGTGAAGCAAGCCCAAATAAGCAACTACACTTCAGAAAGAAGCCAAAACAAGCACCACTGCAACTACCAATATTTACAAGCAACTTCACAGAAAAATGTGTTGAATAATTGTTACACCATGGCTCTAATAGCCTCCAATGTATTCCACGACTGCAGTTTGGCTCCCAGCCGACAAAAATGATGTAGATGTCTTGTCCGTACCTTCTTTTTATAGCCTTGGTTAGCATGCCAGGGACTTTCACTCTGCCTAGAGCATTAGACACTTCAGTCACATACTATCAGTAAAAATACGGAATACCATTTTGTAGAGTGACATAATAGTTTTGACGTGTGTGTGGGGTGGGGGTGGTGGCTGCCATAGCCTGAGAGGACGTGATGATGCAACACTGCCACCGTTCAGAGTATGAGAAAGTCTGGAAAGTCTCCCCATTGGCCAACATGAGAAAGGTCGACTAGTTGCTAAGTCTCTTTATAGACCAGCTAGCAAGCTGGTAAAAAACCAAAAGCCTGATCTCACATTATACAACAGGTTGTTTCGAGGAAGCAATCTGATTGGTTGAAACAGCCGTGCTTCAAACCAGCATCATGAAACACCTAATTGAAACAAAGAATTCAGCCGTTTTGTTCTCCCAGAGCGCAGCAGACTCGTGGCTAGGCTCACTCGTTTCTTGGGACATTTGTGGTCGTAGTAGCTTCATCTGTCAATACAAAATTATGTTTTTTTTTAGTGACTCTCTTAGTTTTAAGGGTAACTGTTGTATAATCGCTGCTTACAGAACGCGCCTTCGGCCTGTTCTTGCAGCAGCGCAGGCGTGCCATTAATGACCCTCTCATGTAATAAGTTAAAACTGTCCTAGATTGACTTGATTTAGAGCAGTATTCAAGGATTCACACTGACCCAGGATCACTGGATAAATCATATCACAAATAAACTTCACTATGACTTGACACGTGAGATTGTAGATCGGCTATTTTTGGTGTGGGACATCGTCGTACGACTAAGTATAAATTGGGTATAAAGAAGTTGGAAATACATTTTAAAGAGTCCGATATATGTTCAGTCTACATCTTCAGTGAAATTAGCTCAAGAACCCTGTAAGGATTATAGGCAATTACTGTATAAGACTTTATAAAGTTTGGAAGCCACGCCTGGGCATGTTGCACAGGTAATACAACCATAGAGACACGCCTGGGCATGTTGCACAGGTAATACAACCATAGAGAGATGAAGCCACGCCTGGGCATGTTGCACAGGTAATACAACCATAGAGAGATGAAGCCACGCCTGGGCATGTTGCACAGGTAATACAACCATAGAGAGATGAACCCTGGGCATGTTGCACAGGTAATACAACCATAGAGAGATGAACCCTGGGCATGTTGCACAGGTAATACAACCATAGAGAGATGAAGCCACGCCTGGGCATGTTGCACAGGTAATACAACCATAGAGAGATGAAGCCACGCCTGGGCATGTTGCACAGGTAATACAACCAAAGAGAGATGAAGCCACGCCTGGGCATGTTGCACAGGTAATACAACCATAGAGAGATGAAGCCACGCCTGGGCATGTTGCACAGGTAATACAACCATAGACATAACCATAGACATAACATACCTGGGCATGTTGCACAGGTTTTATGCTTCTACACACGACGGTGTCACTCGCCGAAAACTTAGCATAACATTACCAGCACTTTTTTATTTTTTAGTATCTTGTTTTATCAAGACCTGAGGAAAGTGAAAATACATCAAATCAGAAAGGTTCCACGGTCCATTGTGATTGGACATACCGACCATCTGTGTTCGTCCATCTCAAAGACTGGCTGGTAGTGTGGCATTGGTCCGCAGCACAGGTCAGACTAACGGGAGGTCTGACTTAAGGGCAGTCCCCGAAAGGCTCAGGATACACGGCTACCTACGAACGAGGGATGAAGAGAAAAGGAGGAGGAGTTTGTTTGAGCCACCGTTCAGAGAGATGTCTTTCTCCCTGAGATCAAAGACTTGAGACCTGAGACCATATTCTACAAATGTCTTCTAAATCATGACAGTTTTCTGAAAAAACTAGATGTTTCTCAATCAGTGGTTCTCAAACTATTTCATGTCAAGAACCCCAAATATTATATGTAAAATTGGCCATTGACCCCCATCTGAAAATATGTTGTTCCGGGGACCCAGCCCCCAGAAGCATATCTTTGAGTAAAAAACATTCGCTGTGAAAGAATATATATTCAAATATTTGCACACGTTTTCACGACTTTTTAAAAAATAGCAGATCTGCAAGCTCGTAGTGCGCACTCGGTGCCGCACTACGAGCTTGTATATCTGCTATTTTTCAATAGCTAAGGGTATAAAATGATGGTTAATGTGGTTAAACGTTAAAGTGACACGGATGCGTTCCAGGCCTTAATGGGTTAACATAAGATTCTACTCGTCCCATCTAATAATGTTGTCTGTGGGAGCACATCCATGCGTGCACGCAGGCGTGTGGCACAGCACGCACGCACGCACATACACATACATACGCACACACGGTTGTCTGATGTACAGTATGCAGTATTCAATGTATCTGTCATGGCTAGGCCATACCTACACTACAGTATGACGTACCTATATGCTATGCCGCCTCACTGTAATAGTCACTATGGCAACAGCTCTCAATGACAATATTATGGGCCCCTAGTTCTGTAAAACAAGCACTGGACCTATTCTGGTGTTTACGTATACATGTATTCAACAGGACAAGAGCAAGTAAGAAGGGGAGTCAACAGACACCTACAGTATAAAGATATGCAGAATATACAGAAATACATACAGAAAAATGAAAGCAAATGAGAGTGAGATATCCCTAAGGTGTTTTCACTGTCCAATCCTAAGTGCTATGTGTCATAATGTAGATATCTTCTTGATTCTTTTTTTTTCTCTCCCTGCTCTTCCACGCCCGCTTATTTCTCTTCTTCTCCCTTTCGGAAAAACAACAAAATGGAGCTTGCACAAAAGCTAATTTCACCCACTTCTTTACAGCTGTACACAAAGTGATGTGACAATTAAGTTGATTATGAACAGCACACGTCACGTGTACACACGTCACCAGATCAAATCTGTCTAGGGTTGAAAACTGTGTGAATTGTATCATTTGGTGGCGCCCATTTTGGTACCTGGCCCATTAACCAATGTTTCTATAATTACTTAGTAAACTAACATGTGTCCCCCCTGGGGGGGGGGGGC
>NC_136809.1:19239283-19281783 GCF_951216825.1 Electrona antarctica
AGAGAACACTAGGAAGCGTTCCTAGCAGAAGATATCAAGCTGAAGCCCCATGTCGTGACTCAGTTATAGAGGCCAGCCTCCCTTTTATAGAGATGTGTTCTCTGTGAGGATCCACTCAGCAGTGTACAACAACAGCACCATCTGGGTCCGGGAGACTGGAGTATACCAATATGTCCCACTGCTTCTGACACGTTGTCAGATATTAATCCTCCCATGGCCTTCAATCCCTTCAAACCGTGCTCATCCACTTCACAATGAATAGACTTCAAGATAGACTGCGTTTTGTCGACATGTCCTGCCTTTGCCGTATGAAAGCAGTGCGATGGAGTAGTGTTGGCAGGTAACACTAGTATAGTAATATTAGTATTGAAGCCCAGAGAAACATAAAGCCTAATAGTTCAGGTCTTATAGCAGCGCTACAGTATGCAGGAACACAGACACACACGGGTAAGAGTAAAGAGAATTATTTCATATTCCGCTGTCTGACCATGTCGCTCGAATGGAGAAATCTTATTTGTTTAATTCAGTTTACAAGGATTCTCGAGTGCAGACGCAGGCATCTTCATGCAGATTATTCCCCAGTTACCATGACAAACCTGGCGACATCGTATGAAACCACCAAGTCAACTTGAGTCAACCTGTCGACCAGCTAATTGCTGCAGCGAATGTTACAGTATGGGCTTTAAGACATTTACAATTATTTATTTCACATCACATATATATAATACCAGTAAGACGCCTGAGGGCGAGAAGCGACGAGGTTGCGTGCACCCATCCGCCTGGGTGACAGCAGACTTCTGGGCGAGCGCTGGCGCTTTGGAATGGGGGGTCAGATCAATATATCCGCCTGGGTGACAGCAGACTGCTGGGCGAGCGCTGGCGCTTTGGAATGGGGGGTCAGATCAATATATTCGCCTGGGTGACAGCAGACTGCTGGGCGAGCACTGGCGCTTTGGAATGGGGGGTCAGATCAATATATTCGCCTGGGTGACAGCAGACTGCTGGGCGAGCACTGGCGCTTTGGCATTGTGGGTCAGATCAGGAATTAATTCTGTACTGGCCATATATGGAGCGTGTCTTGAGTGTACAGGGTTTGATGAGGTCAGATCAACATATGGAATGTCAGAACAGGTCAGCTCTAGATCTAAGGGTGGCAGCGGGTGCAGTGTCTGGTGTACAGGGTTTGATGAGGGCCGAGGAACGGCCTCATCAAACCTCATCGAGGTAGGGCCTTAACTTTCGGGCCTGCTGAGAACTGTAGTTTTCGCCAACTGCCGGGTGCGGCTGCACTAATAACTTTGGGGCAGGCCCGTCTAGAGTTTAAATGGACAGGTATCAGTCAAAAGGGACACATCGAAGAGGAAGGATGGATGGGGAAGAATTAACATATGGAATGTCAGAACAGGTCAGCTCCATATATGGAGATCTAAGGGTTTGAGGTTTGAGGTGAGATGTAAAGTTGCCAGCCAATATTGATGACATCAGGGATCTCCATATAGGCCTATGGGATTAATATTGATGACATCACGTGATGTCACATGGCATGACCATATATGGGAATATTCATGACATCAGGGATAGTGAGTGAGTGAGTGAGTGAGTGACTGAGTGACTGACTGACTGACTGACTGACTGACTGACTGACTGACTGAAATGCACGATTGTGTTGTGACCTGTGGTCGCAACAAAATTTATAGGGAAAAAACAGCCCCCTCACACATTACATAAGATTAGAAGGACAATATCAATCACCAGAACCAAGGACGGGGATTTTCGAATAATCTAACTTGGTTAGAAATGGGGTTTGAATCAATATTGAATTAAGCAATTTTAAAACGGTTGCACACAATAGCCTGAGTAGACGTTATAAAATAATCCCAGAAGAGTTTCAAAGTTAAATAAATACCCCTAATACTCAATAAATGCACTTCATTACTGTCCACCACCATGGATATCTATACAGATTGCACAGAAGCCATACCATTACATGGTTTAATTGTGTCTTGTTTGCAGGGCACCGCTGCTGGGACCCAGAGATGGGTCTCAGCTGGACCATCCCTGTATAAATAATGGATATAAACAACACATCCACGTACAGTATGTTACTCTGACTGTCTGACAGCAGCTCTGGGGATTTACGGACGTGCCCACAACTCTTTGTTCACACTCCCTGCAGACAAGCCTGGAGAAGGAAGGCATGCATGGGGGTGGATGATCGTGATGTGGCACTATCTGTCTGAAACTGTCTAGCCGAGCCTGCCGAGGCATACAGTGTCTCCAGAGGGGGAGTGTGTGTGTGTGTGTGTGTGTGTGTGTGTGTGTGTGTGTGTGTGTGTGTGTGTGTGTGTGTGTGTGTGTGCTCGCGTGTGCGCGTGCGTGTGTGTGAGCATGACAGAGAAAGTAAAGAGTGAAAGCAAGAGGGAGAAAGTCCTACTCTTTTAAAAATGCATCCCGCCCCGCTTTTCTGCAAGAGTTTGCCATCTCTCCACATGACTACAATACTTCACAGGCTTCCCAACCTCCCGAGGATGGTGTTGAAATGGATGAACATCAGTAAAGCAGGCCGGCCCGGTGCTGAAGACATCCCATGGTGGGTCATAAAGACCTGCGCTGATTCACCACCATACATAATTCAACCTTTCCCTGGCCCGGTCCACGGACCAGGTCCCCACCATATGCTTAAGAGGTCCACCGTTGTCCCTGGCCTGTACTCAAGAACACCTCCCAGGCTGCTCAGAACAACTACCGTGCGGCAGCGCTGACCCTAGTGGTCTTGAAAGGCCTGGTATAGGAAGACCTCTCTCCCCAGCACCATGGACACACTGCAGCTTGATGCCTAGCATCCATCCAAACAGAGGCCTGGTATAGGAAGACCTCTCTCCCCAGCACCATGGACACACTGCAGCTTGATGCCTAGCATCCATCCAAAGAGATCCACCCACAACGACATGTCCCAGGTTCTACTGTACATGCCACCCACCCATGGGGACAGAGCGGCATTCCATGCGGCGAGTTGGAATGGCGATGCGTCGGAATAGCGGGCTTCGTGCCGGTGTGTAGCTTCCCACCTTGACACCAACAAAGAGGGGTGCTATGTTAGGCCTTTAACTAGGGATGTCCGATATTGACTTTTTTGCAGATATCCCGATATTGTCCAACTCCTAATTTCCGATATATGCGGTCGTGGAATTAACACATGTATTGTGGCATGTATTTTAAAATGTAGGAAAATAAAATGGGACCCATAAAAATTGGCCCGTGACGCACACTCTTTGGGAAACGGTGCATTAAATAACACAATAAGGTCCCGATCTTCCATCTTCTCCTTCCCTACAGCACCAGGCTGTGCTATACTGTAGTGATGTGCCCTGCTGTCTGATAAGATCAAGCACAATATGAACAGACAGGTCAGGCAGACCTGGAGAGAATAAATTGCATTTATAAAAAAAATAAAAATAACAATAGTGTTGCTCAGCCCATTCATATAATCTTGAAATCAAATCCCGGTGAATGATGATCACTATAATAATAATAGAAATGATATTGTGGAAATGAACGCTGTTAATGTGAGGGGAAATTATGATAAGGAATATAAATATCTGCAAGGAGCTACAATTAACAGGCCTAAGCTCAAAAGAAGTGGAAGATGACTATGAGAAGATAATGAAAAGGAAGATGATGAAGATAAAGATGATGAAGAAGAAGGTGAAGAAACAGCCCCCCCCCCCCCCCCTCCGCCCCCAATGCGGCGATTCAAGCCACATAACTTGAAACTGTGCGAAGTCTGGATCTTTGACCATTTCCGACCCCTGTATGACACCCAATTCACACCAGAAAGCTGAATGCAATACATTGGGCGTGTCCAAGGTTATACACTGTACCTGACAACCTGTCACCATGTGTCAAACGGTGGCCAGAAGGCTCGTCCAAAAACACACTTGCCCTCATTTATTTAAGGACCGCTCGCCCGCAGCGGTTCTGGAATTCTTAATTCTTGTGTTTGTATTACTGAGGTTAAGGTTTCTGCTGAGGTTAAGATATCAATTATTTCCTTAGAGATTATTCTATTGATTACTTTTTCGATTTAACCGAATAATCGAGGATTGTTTCTTTAATATGAGGTCCGCTCCGAGGCTGCCAGATTTCACCCGGGGCAAGCGTATTCTGGGGCAAGCATTCTTGCATGTTTCCGTGTCAGCGTGTTATTCAGAACAAGCAGCTTTAGATGACATTAATAAATATTGAGTAAGTACATGACCTATTTATTCAATTGGCTAAATCGAATAGGTTCTTTACCATCCTCTGCGTCTGTCAGCTCTCCAGTCTGGAGCAGCTTGCAGCTCCAGTGCTCCGGGTGAGTCGCAGGAGCGACCAGAGCTGCTCCCACAACCGGGAGCAGTTTATCTGCTATTTTAAAACTTTAATATTTGCTATATGTCCATAATAGCAGTTTGTTTCTGTCCATTTAAAGTGGTGTCTAGGATTGGGATTCTTTAGGATTTGAACGATTCCGGTTCCTTAACGATTCCCTCATAGCGGTTGTTAGGTATAAATTGATACCTAGATGAATACTGTAATCGTTTTAAAGGACTGTATATAATTAACTTCTATAGCCCAGCCAGAAACCCCAATTGTAGTGCTGTCTTTACCTTAAAAATGACTGAATTGCCCTTTAAATCTTGAATGTACCAAGACAGCAACCATAAAAATAGAAAAATACCTTAAAAAGTAATTTGGAGACGGAAGAAACTTCTGAGAAAGGTTTCAGGTTTTAGTAGGTAATAAATTCAATGTACAGAGAAATGTATTGGAATTCAGAGTACAATTACATCAATATAATTTAGAGTAAATAGTCCAAATGTCCGAGTGCTGAATTCTGAATTCTTCACAGCATTGTTCCTGGCTTAATACTGAATATGATTGTTGATATTTAGTTCATTGGCTGGAGATGATTCATGTCCGCAATGTCAGATGACAAGACCAGGTTTGGCGATCTCTCAATAGTCCAGCGCATTGATGATGAGGATGGTGTAGCGACGTAGAATTCATCGCCTTGGTCACGCACATTGATGGCGCTTTGAGCCGGGAGAGCGTGCAAGCTGGCGTTGCCAGGGCAACCTGATGATAAAAACTTTCCCTGCACTGAGTTCCACTAGGCCAAGGTCAAACTAGACATAGAGCAGCTGCATGTAGGCTAAAATCAAAACAGGGCTACAGTACTGTGAGTTTGGGGCTGGCAGACCTCATGGAGCCCAATAGAGACAATAAATCTGAACCTGGTGTCAGGAAACCCATAATATAAATATGATAAAATAATATAAAGGATAATATAGGGCTGAGATGATTAGGCACGTGGATGGTGACATGACATTAATAGGATGATTTTGTCATAAACATGGTGCAAACATCGAAACAGGACCTAGGCCATGGGTAAATGATGATATGGGAGAGTAAGGGTGACAAAATAAGAATGACCTAATATGGACACGGGCTGGGCCAAAGTTAAGGATGATATGGAAGATTGTCCAGCTTGACATGACATGTAAACAACATATCAATTGTATCCATCAGCGGTCTGATTCCTTGATTCCCTTTGACGATTCATAGTATACGGCGTTCCAAATGGACCCTAATATGTCTGTAACTCTGAGAGTGTTATTATAATTATATGGCAGACGTGAAATCCACATACTGTACGTACGGTATCAGCTATGACACTGAAAACCGGCAAAAAACTAAACTGGTTTAAATAAATAAAACCGGTTCCGGAAACAGTTCCAAATGTAACGAGGTTACAAGGTGCAGTAGAGCATTCGCCTTTCGACCGCAAGGTCGTGGGTTCGATCCCGGGCACTGCCAACTCAGCATATGAGTAGTAGCACGGCTTGATGTTGTGCGGTAATACTGGGAGCTGATGGTAGCTGGTGTTGCGCTACCATCCTCCCAGAGGTCTAGCACATTGAAATGGGGATAGACTCCTGCATGCTGGCTAATACCGACAATAAGCCTCTCTGACTAACTTCTAATGAGGTGCAAGAAAACGATGGGGAGAAAGAATTCAAAGAGCTCAGAATCTCAGATTGATATAGTAAATATATATATATATATATATATATATATATATATGTATTATATATTTGAGTACTCAAAGTTGCTTTTCACGATGAAATAGGCCTATATTCTCCCTGGTGGTGGAGAAGTGGAAAGAATGGGCCTATATTGTTTCGATGCTAGTGCACAAGCAGAAGAGTTGAGGTTTTCTCAGCTTTGACGCCATGTGAGTTGCCATGGTCATCGCGATGCTTTGGAAAAGCATCGAGCAGTGGCGGCCAGCTAAGAGGTAGTAGGCCTACTTTATTTTTATTTTTTTAAATCATGTTGGGGGCCACATTGGATTCCTTGGGGTTGGGGGCCACATTCGGCAGCAGGGCCGCAAATAAGAATGTGTTCAAAACAAATAAAACAGACCGGCAGAAAATCTATCTAGGCACAAATCAACAGGCTTATGGATATAATTTAGATGTATCATTCTGGACCCATGTCTCACACAATACTAGGTGGCATTGGCCCCTGGCCTCAATACGTCCACTGGCATATATACACATGGCAGGACTACTCGGCACCGCACCGCACACACACACACACACACACACACACACACACACACACACACACACACACACACACACACACACACACACACACACACACACACACACACACACACACACACACACACACACACACACACACACACACACACACACACACACACACACACACACACACACACACACACACACTATTTGTACTTCCAGTGCCACCTGTTGTTCCCAACACACGTGCCCGACTGCCCGTATTGTATTTGCTGCCGGTCATGCACAATACACCCATGGGTGTTTCAAAACAGCTCCTTGGCGTTAGAAGACGCTTTCATAAAAATCAATGAAGCACTTTTCAGTTAAACACAATTAAGTTTCAGGTGATTCATGTACCTGTTTTAGAAGTTTGTGGGTTCCATCTAGCGCATTCCAGGGAACCATAATGATTTGATGATTCTCCCTCCTTTTCCATGCTGTAGTCCGCTTGATTTCAACAGCTGACTCACTCGGGCGCCTTCTCAATCTTGCATGATCTACCTTTCAAATGGAAAAACAGCAAAGGCAATCTAAGTGAGCACTTAGCTAATTTATTAAATTGAGTCCGGGCCCGGTAATAAATAGCCTAACCTCTGGATTCCAAACAGGATTCCACATTAATCCAAACCTACACAAGGTGTTGTTTTCTTGGAAATGCGCTGCTTTGAAAACTGTAGGTGGTTTCAATACTCACACTTGTAGGATTAGTATAAAGCGGCGCCATCTTGTGGCCATTAAGGGCAAAGGCCAGTAGGCTACTTGACGGAAACTACCGGTAGTCAGTCATGGAAGAAGTTGTACATCGCATTTTTTGTCAAGTGAAACCTGACTAATGAAAGCTCATGAAATGTAAGCAACCTAGTTTACTTACCGGTAAGTAAAAGTATTAATACCACAATATAATTAACAATACTCTTACAAGTAAAAGTTTGATATAAAAAATGGGCTTGAGTAGCCTACAAATGTATTGACATCAAAGGTCACTGCCAGGATGAGGAGCCAGTGGAACAAAGGGAAAGAGACAGCATGATAGAGGATTGATTGATTGATTGATTGATTGATTGATTGATTGATTGAAATATTTATTAACAGTTACAGTACATTTCCAGCACAACTCAATACAAAGACTGTTAACTGTGAGTGGACGACCCAATAAAGCATTACACTTGTTTACAAGAGGGTCCACCTTGTTCAATTCATCAAAGATGAAGATGAAGAGGAGCTGAGAAAAGTGGGAGTTGAAGAGGTGATTTTTAAAAAGGGGGGACGGACGGACACTTGGTAATTCCGAATTCCGAACCCATTTGAACGTATAATAATTGAACTTGAAGACAGACTGCTTCATATTGAATACTGCCATACGTGTCATTAGAAAGGACCATGAACATTACAGGAGAATCGATTCCATCCCTATAGCTTCCCTTGAATCCCTCTCCTCTCCAGATCCAGTAAATCTCCCTAATGGTACAGTATTATGTCTGATACAGTGTGTCTGATAATAACATGAACAATTTATACTTCCCTATGTTGCCCTGAGAATTCTTCTCTGCTGTTGAAAGAAGTTAGAATTGATCATGTGGAACAGTCACTGCAGTGTAGTGCAGTAGTACTCAACTCATTCACCTGCAATACAATCCACAGCTCTCTCACACAGTTACTTATTACTTACTATAGCTGTAACTCCTCTGGGTTGAACCTAGGACATTGTGAGACATCTTTAGCTGCATTTTTTCCATATATTTATTTGGTATTTTTTTGTGATTGCAAATGTAGTCTGCAGCACTGTCCACTGTATACTTCAGGGTCGGTAGTGACTCATAACTGAGAAGAGACAACAATTTACAATTTTGACATTTGGACGTTCTTATCAAGTCACTTACAAGTGTTTATTGTACTAGTCCAGTGCCTTTTCATGTAAAGGACCCTCGATGAATTTGGCCATGCCCATGGATGCCCATCTTCTCCCAGAAGTGTATTAAAAATGTTCCCCTAAATTGTTTTTCAAAGATATAGGCTAATGTAATGTGCGGGCATATTTGATTTTGTGTGTCATGTGTGAACGTGTGCCGAATTTTGAGTGGCAGCAATCTTGTTTTGCACAAATGTTGTTGCCGGACCCCACCCCACAAACAGAGTGCAGAAGTGAACCATGTAGGACCTCCAAGAGACTGTCGAGGAGGATAGCAAGTAAACAATGAATGAATGAATGACATGAAGGAGACAGATATGATGTGTGTAGGGACTGAGGGACTAGGGAGTCAGAGAAAACACAGGTAAAGGAGAAGAGGCTTTATTGGTTCAGCCCCAAATCAGCCCTGTTTACTGCACTACAGCAGTGGTTCTATGCTGCAAGGGTACTGCAAGTGCATCTCTTTATTTTCTTCCCTTTGGTTTTACTGTGAAATATAAGCTACTGTATGTAAAACGTTGCTCTTTCCAATAATTGAAGATTGGCAATATCAAGTGTAGACTGACAAAACAACGTTTAACCGTACTGCCTTCAAGTAGGCCAGGGTATGGGTATAGTGGAATAGACTATATACATTATAAATTCATGTTCATGTGGGGTTTTGAATGAGGCTTTGGCGCAAAAATGTGAAGGTCAGGATTGATGTCAGTGTAAGCCGACAAGTCATTTTGACACCTGAATTTTAATATTGAATAAAACCTCAGTCAAGAGGGTTTATCAAAGGAAGAGATGAAGTTGTGTTTGTCCACAATGCTGCAGACGAGGAAAATCCAGTCCTGCAAAGTTTCTATTGCCAGCAGGAATGTTTGAATATACTGTACACAAGGTTAGGTCGGTATACACTGAAAGCAACAGAAACCTTTACAGTTATAGCTGTTGAGCTGTTGGTCATTTCAAGGAGGAATAAGGAGGAGGAAGAGATAATTCATATCAAACTCAGGAATCTTGAAATTCAAAAGGATGAAAATCACTGCATTAGCAGAATTGTCCAGACCAAAGCTATCATTAAATCTTGAAGTCATGTGTTTAATTCATACAGCACAATGATTTCAAGACTATTAGGGTGTGGTCACACCGAATTTTAATTCTATAAGGGTGGATTCTGCCAATGCTTTTCAATGGGAACAGATCGTTTATTTATTATTTTTACTTTTTTATCTTCAGAAAACACACCACTTTGTTCCCTTTGAAAAGCATTGGCAGAATCCGCCCTCATAGGCAGAATACAGATCCCATAGCCTGTGGGATTATTTTTTTTTAAGCGAAAAATCTGCTTCCTTACTCCCTGCATAGCCTATGACAATGGTCAATGCCCATGTGTACGTTCATTGGTCAACTTAGTGAGGAGAAAAGCGGATGAACCAATTATTTTTATACAATAGTAGGATAATATAACAGCTTCCTGCTATGATAGCAATTGTGATATATCGATATCAGCAGGCCATGAAATAAATAGCCTAAGGTTATTATAGCAAATTCCCTCTGCCTTTAAGGTACAGAAATACACACAATTGGTCCTGTAATACAAAATACATTTATTTACACAATTAAACACTGAATTGTAATGTTATATAATGGTATGTTGAATTTCTTACATGACATTAGATTTAAAACAGTGTGCAAAATATGTCATGATGAATTCAAAAAGCACGATTCAATCCTCACAGCACAGTACACACACACACACACACACACACACACACACACACACACACACACACACACACACACACACACACACACGTAGGTCAGATGAAAACACCTCAACACTAAACCCTCACCTAAACCCACCTCGACATTTGTTCTTTGACATTTTCAGCTTTGGTGCCAAATAACTACAACTGCCTTGTGGGAACCTGTGGGAACGTACACTTGCTGGATAAAGGCTTTACAGTGAAAAGATCAACACCAAGAACCATCATGTTAGTGGTCAGCATCAGACTTAATTACCAGTCCAACTGTCCTTTATCCTTCATATAACATGCTTATGTTACACAATTCATTCTGAGCCAATCATTCTGACAAATTCATGGTGGTGCAAACAAATTCATTAGTTCTACGCCAATCAGACTATTCAGACAAATTGAGAAACACCTGTGTTGGTTGGCAGGTGTTGTGTACGACTACATTTGAAACTCATGAATACAACAATTAGTTGTTGATGTATAGTATATCCACCACAGAAGCAACAACATTGTAACCACGTAAACCCTTCTGACATGATCAAATACTGAAAATTGCCGATCTACAAGGTTGCAGATGTTTTGTGAGCTTGTAGATCTATTTTTGGCAAATGTTCGCCTATCTTTACTGAATGTTTGTATATTAAGACAAGATAGGATCTCTAGAGTTCATGTGCTTAAAAACCTTTGTGCACGGCATCTACAACAGCGTTCCACTCCCAAAATGAGAAAAAGGCCTTTATGAAAGGTGTGCGCACAGTAAAATCCTCAGTTTAATCAGTTAGATTAACTTTGTACTGTAGATTTTACTGTGCAGCAGTATTACATGATTTATCCCATTATCTCCAAGAGCAGCATTTACAATAAACGGTCTTCCATTTGTCACAATTAATTTACTAAAAAATAAATTAGCGGATGCATTACGCTGCATGAAGGATGTGGCCAATGTTTGTTCTAGTCTTATGTGAATGCTCAAGTGACAAAGACCAAGTTTCATTTTCAACTCCCTCAAAGTTTGGTTCTTCTTGCGGAACCCAAGCAAGACAATGCGGGTACATGCCAGTCTTGGGCCGTTTGGGTCTCAAAACTATTTACAGTATTATAGATTCATGAAAAGGTTTTATTGGCATTAAAAAAAAGGGAGGTGGGGCCATGGGGGTTCTACTTCTTACAATATCGTATCCAGAACAGATCTGTAAGCGAGTTGTTGGGGAGTTAGTTAGTTTGACATTTTGAAAAATGTATGTACTTTTACACCAGGAGGCACTGGTGAGCTATGATTGACAAATTACTTGTCAAGTCAATGAATGGATGATTACATTTCTAGTGAGACATTCACATTTTTTAATCAAAGGGTTAAGGGGCAGCATTAACTTTCCCAGGGCCCCTAATACAATCTTAGTATTATGAAAAGGGGGCGTCACATTAATTCCCTTCAGTAGTTAGGTCTTATTGTTGTAATAGAATGGATACAGTACATCCCACAGCCTCTCCATTGCACTCTGCCCTATAGCTCAGCACTATGGCATTAGCTAAATCTCTTTTATAAGCACTTAAGCCTTTACTCCCAAGGTTGTGTAGGTTTTAGGTTACCATCAACAATGTGCATCATTGTAAGAACTCACATAATGTGAACTGCTTAACATTAAAACGAGCAGAAGAGAGGCAGAGAAAACTTGACAAAAACAATTTAAAGCAAATAGGATGTACACTGAGCATCGTACCAACTCGTATTGGCCATTCTGCATGACTCATTTGTTCCTGGATTTGTGTTCCCTGTTCCGTGTTTGTGTTCAAGTGTGGTTGTCATAACATCATAATCACTGTGTGTTTGTCTGCATTCTTGTGTGTGTAATTTAAGAGCAATAGCCCTCTTCTTGGGTACTGAATAAAACCTAATGTATACTTCATAATATGACTGTGGCAATCAGTGAAAATAACTGATCAATAATTGAAAAAGAGTTATTTCTATTCTATGACCGACAGGTACATGTAGTGTGTCATTAGATAATAGTTCTCTTCTAACTAACTGAGAACCAAACCCACTTTTACTAACCTCATCCTCTTCGTGTTCAAGCAATGCACATTGGTATCATGAATAGTATGTGGACGTTCTACATGCAGAGCCTGCAGAGTCTATCATAGACAATACCGTAAAGACAGAAAGCTGGCGGTTGTTAATGTACAAATGAATGCTGCTACAAAACCCAATGCAAAAAAGTGGAGAGAAAATGTGATCCGTGTTTGAATCAATTTGTTTGAGCACAAAATTGGACAAAAATGTAAAAACAAACAAAAAATCGGCTGAAAGGTTTAGGTGAGCTGCTGGAGTCACAAACGTATAGCAATGAAAAAATAAAGGGAGGCACTGCACACTCAGCTTTCGGTCTACTGCCTGAAGGTCAGTAGACCGAAATCTTGCAGCAATAAATTGATTGTGCACAGATTTGAGTATGCAGAGCTTCCCTTTATTTTTATTATTTTTTTGTGCACAAAATTGAAGGTTTTACAAAAAACTACTGATTTACAGTATAGGTCTAATTTATGCGACTGCAAAGGTTAAATGGAATTGGGGGAGGCAGGACAGGACAGAAGCAGTGAGCCAAAACGTCTGTCTGAAGATACTGCTCACTGTGCTCAGTATGTAGAGCCGTCGCCTGGAAATCGGAATTAGGTCTTTTGAATCGATTCTCGGCTCCTCCAGGCTTTGTGTCAAAGTGTCCCTGAGCGAGACACTTAACCCTTAACTGCTCCCCTGCATGTGTTCTCACCAGTGATGGAAAGTAACCAAGTGCATTTACTTGTAGTTGTACTGCGATGCAACGCATTGTGACCTTGTAGATCTGCTATTTTCAAAAGATTTTATACATTTGAAAATGGAACATATTGCATAATTACTACTTTCTACTTTTGGTACTTTAAGCATTTTGATATCAATACTTGTACTTTTACTCAAGTAAGTTTTGAATTCCGGACTTTGATTTGCAACAGAGTATTTCTACATTGCAGTATTGATACTTTTACTTAAGTAAAGTACTTCGTCCACCGCTGGTTCTCACCTGAGCAGAACACTGCTGGATCAAATCAACAAGTCCTGTTTAACACCCTTTTTGATCAACATCACCAGGATCCCAGATCAGCTGCGCTATCCGGACAAGCTTCATGCACATCGTATCATGTCAAGCTTCATGTCATGCCCTCGGTTGGCAATACTTCTGACAATGGGAACGCTGCTGCTCAGATCTGTTGCACTCCTTAATGCTGGCTTGTAATGTCAACGCTGTAAACTTATTGTTGGATAAAAATGTTGAATGTAAAATTTGCAGCGGTCTCTCCGACACGGTGCGGTTCTCTCATTGACGCACTTGCCAGTTGAATGTCCCGACATGACATTCTGAAGTTCTGATGCATTAATAAACGTGTTATAGTAAATACGGCCAACATACCTGACTGGTTATTCCATTAAGTGGAATGCGTTAACGCAGTGTCCTTGAACTGCTATTGCAAGTGCCTTCGATATCTGCAAGGAGCCTATGTGAACAGATAGTAAACTCTGATTTGAGAGCCAATCATCCTCATCATGGGTTTATGTGACCCAAAGGGGATGCTGTCTCTTCATGTTTGTCTCATGGAGGACTGTGCTCATCTCGAGAGCTTGACTCCAACAGCAACAAGTGCATTACAGTGCTGAAACTAGACCCAGGTTGGTGTCTATCCGTCGGTCTTTGTGGAGGATCACCCCATCTGGATACAATGTCAGTTGATTATACCGGCAAATGTGTTGATCGGTAAAAGAAGTCCTTTGTTCATGTATTTGCTCAGTCCAGAGTCCTCATCCTCTCCTGACGTGAATTTGGACCTCATGGTCTTCTGGACGGAGTACCCGGGATCGAGGCAGGGGCAAATCTCAATGCTAAAATACAGACACGTACAAATTAGGTTGCAGCAAAATGTAATCCTTCACTGACAAGGCAATTGGTGTTTTTCGTATCCATTATTTATTACACAGGGCATACAGTACTTAGAAAACAAATTTAGACTTGATATTATAGTGCATCAATAAATAACAGTTAGCTGTATCAAGTATGATGAACAGCGGATAACACACTGCATTGTTCATGACATTTATCACATCGACAACGTTTGCCTATTGCAAATGATTATGTGGTATTACACCAAGACGACTATCTCAGAGGACTAAAATAAGATGGCTTCCTGTAAGCGACCCATCTTTCTCACCACAGGAACTGTAAAACCTGTCATGACCTTGTGATACCAGACATGTCAATGAAGTCAGTCTCTCTCACGTGTGTTTTTTTCACAATTCGTTTTTGAGCGGTGCCTCCACTCCATTACGCAGCTATGTGTGTCCGTATGTGTGTCCCTATGTACGACCGTTTCGGACGCGGGAAGGCTCGCCGGAACAGGGCCGCCCCCCTGGGCGTGTTCCTGGGGGTCTGGATGTTCCGGGGACCCCCACACGGTTACTCTGTTTTTTTCTCAAAGATTTTTTCCCCAAAAAATCTAAGTACAGTACAGAGTACAGTACACTAAAGGCAAGGATTTTCGGTGGTGGGGTGACCACCGAACTACAACATGACGTCACAAGCCGCGGTGAAGAGCAAACCACCGCCACCCCTTCTCTCTGTTTTTACTCACCACCGCGCAACGTTATTTCAGCTCCGGTGGTCAGCTCACCACCGGAGCGGTTGTCACCTCACCACCAAAAATCCAGACTATGAATAGGCCTTAACTATAACAATAAATGTATTGTTGCATCGCTCAGTTCACACAGGTGTGATTTTTGTATTACCTATGAAATTGAGACGTTAAGTAGCTACAATCTTTTTTTTTGCCTTTACTGATAGGGTACAGTAATTAGACAGGAAAGTGGGAGAGAGATGGGGGGAAGACATCCAGGACAAGTTACTACAAAATTGACTGAAATAAACTAATCTAAACCAAATGAAGTCAGTCTCTCTCACCTGTGGACATCTCCGAAGGTTCTGCGAGGGTCTTTGTCCAGTGTAACAGTGAAACATCTCTCCTCCATGGAACGGACTTTAATGTTGCACGTGTGGATCTTTGTCTCCTGAACATTTGACTGTAAATAATTAGCAGATTTCTTTTATGACAAAATGCCTAACAATGTTATAATATCCTTGAAGGAAGAAAGTGGAGGTGAGGACTATTGAAAGGAATGCATTTGTTTTTTCATTATTTTCCACACTCACCGTATTGGTTTTTGTTTTTGTTTGAGTCAAAGTCAGTGTCAAACAATTCAAGTCTAGGGAACAGAGGAGAAAAAAGAAAAGTAAATAAATGATATATTCATAACGGTAAATCGGAGGTTCTCAAACTCAAGTGGAGTCCCATTATGTCTGTTTTATTTATTTATTTATGTTTATGTTATTTATTTATTATTTTTTGAAAAGCTGCTTCCATTCACAAACATGTACATGTACAGAAACACTTTTAGTAGCATTTAACACTACATTGATGAGGAACGAATTCAGCAGGAATCACATTGTTGTAAATCTATTTTCTAATAAATGTTCCCATTATTATAAAAAATATATTAAATGTGCTTTATTTTAAGTTTGCTTGCCGCTAATTGTTTGATCCAGTGTTCCCCCGCTGCATAATACGACATTCCCGCTATTTGTTTTATGTGTCTAAATCGCCCTATTTTAATAATTAAAACGAAAGTCCGTCTCTGCCGCGGAGCAGGGGGAGAGAGCTTCATGTTATGATCTCGAAACCGGAAATCGACACATTCGCTGGGCTGCTAGGGCTTCTGGGAAATTGAGTCCAATGCAAGTGAACGGAAGACACGGCCTCATGGAATGTGGTTTTATGCACCCGGCTTGTGGCGTACCAAGATGGCGATTGGTGCGATTGATCGCAAGACACCAGGGAACCTATTTTAAGCGGATTTTCGCCGATCAAAAGCCCAGATACTTCAGCGTATGCTCCAAAGGTAATAAAACAATGTCGGCAGCGTTGGATATTTTATTAAAATGCGGGGAACACGTAGTATGGCGTCAAAGTGTTAACTTTGAAATAAATTGCTCTATAAATAAAAAATATTATTGTATTTACCCTCCACTGCACTGGCAGGAATGGCACTGATTTGGACTCTTGACATTCTGACTGACAGTCCCCTGTCAACATCTCTGCCACTTAATGTTGCCTGGAGTGTGCACACACACACACACACACACACACACACACACAGTCAATACTGCAACGAGATGTGTTGCTGGAAATTCACATGCAAGTTATTAGAGGTCAGGAATCTCTTGAGGATATGAGGTCACCTTTCTGTACGTGACAGATATGACGGGCCCAAGGGACTCTGTGTGCTTCTTCTGCTTCTCTGTCAACGATTACAAAGATATGTTGTTAAACGCTGTATTGATCTAATGATGTACGCACACACACGCGCACACACACACACGCGCACACACACACACACACACACACACACGCACGCACGCACGCACGCACGCACACACACACACACACACACACACACACACACACACACACACACACACACACACACACACACACACACACACACACACACACACACACACACACACACACACACACACACACACACACACACACACACACGCTTACCACTAACTGAAGATGAAATCAGTTTGTATTCAGGAAACTCGATTTCAAGGTGAGACAGAAACACTTCTTCCGCTGGATAATTCTTCATGTTGGAGTTGGAGAAGAACATCTGGAGGAGAGAACAGAGCCTGATTTATAGCAGTGGTTCTTAAAGTGTCCGGACCCCCACTCCCCCAGGGCTCCTTGAAGGACCCCTTAACTGCCTTAGTATGGACTGCATGCGGTTGTATACTGTACGAGCACACACAACTCAGAGCATACAGTTGGGTGCCACCGATATTGTCCCTTATCATTTGACCCATTTAGGCCTGACCTCAAAATTAAAAAAAAACCTTCTAAATCCTCCAGTTTTCTGAAATAAATATTTTCACGATTTTTCAAAAATAGCAGACCTACAAGCTCGTAGCGCGCCACTCGGTGGCGCGCTATGAGCTTGTAGATCTGCTATTTTTCAATAGCTAAATTATAACATAATGTTTAAAACACCAAAAGGGGTTCCCGCCCAAAATGGGTTAACTGTCCTTTTGCGCAGATCACGCAAACCTCAGCAAAAAGAAAAGGACAATATCGATGGCCTCCAACTGTATATGTATATAAAGGAAGCTCAAGGATCTATGTTCTCACCTTCACAGAGTAGATGGTAAAGTAGACAGGCTGGCGTCCAGTGCGAACATAGTAGGAAATGATATCAGACACAATCTGTTCCTTTTTACTACTGGCCTGTTGCTGGAGAAAAAAAAGATAAAACAGCCATGCTTCATATACCTTAACCACTATCAACCAGGCTTCCCTCTTATGGACACATGGCATTATATATTCAAAACATTTTTCCAAATATTTTAAAATTATATACTGACTACTTGCATCTCCAGAAGAAAAAAGAAAAGGGAGAGGGAGTGGTGGGTGGGGGTTATGCGCAGGTGGGGGGTGGGGGTATTGGACAGAGAGGGTGGGGGGGGGGGGGGGGCATACATCACACATGATGTCTTCTCAAGTAGAAATCATTACATTTGATACAATTTTATATAAAAGATGTTGAATGTCACTTCCCCACAGATTAATATTTGTAATAGAAAAAATACAATAATGCAAAAGTAAATAAAGTAAATATAATAATTATTTGGTTGTTGGGTGTTTCTTCACAAGCTAAATGTTTGGTGGTGGTAAAGCTGTTTCTGCTACGGTTTCATGTTAAGATGACAGGTTTGTTTCCCTGACAAGAAGTTGTGAAACTTCCTCTATTTCAACCTAACATTTTCTTTCCCCCAGCTCGGTTCATCTGACAACATAAATAAAAATGTAATTTGACTTGAAGCAGTGATTTCTAAATTGTACAAGGATGCATCATCCATAGTGTGCAAAGTAATTATGTGTGTCAATTATTAATATGTCTTAATCTGAATAACTGAACATAACTGAGCAACGACATATTGTGACATGTCTAAAGCTTATGTTACAGTATACTCCATTGCACGAAGATGTTGCTTGAAAAAAGATTACACCAAGGGAACAGCATCATACTACTGTACATAGTATAAATGTGGCATTTCTTTTGTTTCTTAAGTAGCTTAGTAGTTTCTTACCATTTCAGCTAATTTGGGAATCATGGAGCCCAAGCTGTTGATGTTACAGTCGTACCAGGGGTCTACCATGCTTAAGTAGGAGCCCAGAGAACAGGGGTTCTCCTTGGTTGGAAGAGGCGTTTCCTTGTGGAGACAGAAAGGCAACCAATTAATATCACACTTCATCAATTAATGAATTAATTTAATTTCTGGACTCCAGTCTTAAAGGAGAATTTCATACTAAAAGGCTTTCTTACCTTTCTTTGTAGTTGTTATGTCCCCACCAAAGAGGTCCAGGTGTTATTTTGTGCAAAAGCTCCTTATTGGCTATTTCCCCTACCATAAGCCCTCAATGAATTGCATTGAATTGAATGGGAATTGAATGGGGCTATGGGGTGTTGTGCTAATTCGCTTATTTCCATCGCTAAAAAAAAATCTTTTTTGTATATATCCTCTCTTCATAATGTAAATAATATCCCAAGCGGCACACTTTACTACTTATTTCGATGGAAATAAGCGAATTAGCACAACACCCCATAGCCCCATTCAATTCCCATTCAATTCAATCCAATTCATTGAGGGCTTATGGTAGGGGAAATAGCCAATAAGGAGTTTTTGCACAAAAAAACACCTAGACCTCTTTGGTGGGGACGTAACGACTACAAAAGAAAGGTAAGAAAGGTAAAAAACCCTTCTAGCATGGAATTCTCCTTTAATGTCTAGCGGAAACATTGAAACTCTCAAAAGATTTATTTACAACGCTGTAACATTCACACATCAGACATGTCGTTCCAACAAGGCACATACAGTAGAGTGAGCTGCTCTTGCCTGACGGTCAGATCATAATTGGCTAAAAGAAAACAATGTTCCATTAGTTCTCTTCTTCTAGCTTGGTAGTGCTTACGGTATCTTCCCTTCCGCAGCTATAAAACAAGGAGGCCACTGAAGCTGGCAGCTGTGACCTGCCCACCTAAACTCCCTGAACACAGCCTTATCTGCAGCTGGTGCCCCTGATCTCACCTCTCAAACTGTAACTAGCAACACAGGATAATAAATACTAAACAATATAATAATTTTCTTCAGAGTTTTCTGTGGGTTTTTATAAATTTGAGCGGACGTAGAATACGCACATCAACAGGCTGGGTGCTGGGCTAAAGAAACTTCAGTAGGTATTGGATGGAGCCCGCACACCACAGGTATAAGAAAGACGTTCTTTATTGAAAATTCTGACAACGTTTCGATCTATTTGATCTTCATCAGGTCATTTTTATAAATTTGAACCAATGAAAAGTATTAACAAGAGTTTGTGACTACAGATTTTGTCCAAAACTCACAAATTGGTAGAAGGCATCTCTGGAGTCTTGTGATAAATCATTTCAGATTTTTGATATTCCCTTGATACTCCACTAGCAACTGGAATAATCAAAATCCAAAAATATTTTACGTAGACCCTGAGGGATCACGACAAATGTCCCTGTTTATTGCATAAACATGATTTGTTTGTACCAATGTTCGCCAAATTAGGTACTACAAATGATCTCAGGAATCATGTGACAATGAGTGACAAACGTCTGTCTGTCTGTCTGTCTGTCTGTCTGTCTGTCTGACCAGACAGTGGCCTTGTGGTTAGAGTGTCCGCCCTGAAACTGGGAGGTCGGGGTTCAATCCCCGGCCGGGTCATAAAAAAGACTGTAAAAATGGGACCCAATGCCTCCCTGCTTGGCACTCAGCATCAATGGGTTGGATTGGGGGTCAAATCAACTAATGATTCCCGAGCGCGGCGCACGCCCAAGAGATGGGTCAAGTGCGGAGAACAAATTTCACTGCGGTAACGTCTGTGACTAATCGTACGACTTTGACTTTGTATATTTACTAGAATTTCGCGGGCCTTCGGCCCGCTCATCCCAGCGCCATGCGATGCGTCGCAAATGGGAAGAAGGCAATGGCAACCCATGATGTTTTCATTTATGCATTTGCTTGGAAAGCGCAAAGTTGCCAAGCTGGCTGAGTGGCCCTGTTTGGTTTTGTGTATTTGCGTATGAAAGCGAGCATGGCAAGGCGCAGGAACAGTATACTGTACTGTACTGTGCTGTACTGTAAGTCTTTGTACTGTACTGTACTCATGTGTACTGTACTGTACTGTTCTCTGTACTGTTGTTATTAGTGTTGTGTTCTTATTTTTTATTATTATTATTATTACATGGATTAATATTCTGATGTACTGTACTGTACTGTTGTCTGTACTGTTGATATTATAGTTGTTATTAGTGTTGTGTTCTTATTTTTGATGATTATTATTATTATTACATGGATTAATATTCTGATGTGAGCTTTCTTTCTGTACTGTACTGTACTCATGTGTACTGTACTGTTCTCTGTACTGTTGATATTATTGTTGTTATTAGTGAAGTGTTCTTATTTTTTATTATTATTGAAAGAGAGCATGGCAAGGCGCAGGAACAGTATACTGTACTGTACTGTAAGTCTTTGTACTGTACTGTACTGTACTCATGTGTACTGTACTGTACTGTTATCTGTACTGTTATTAGTGTTGTGTTCTTATTTATTATGATTATTATTATTATTATTATTACATGGATTAATATTCTGATGTACTGTACTGTACTGTTCTCTGTACTGTTGATATAAAACATGCACTATAGGTATCATCATATTCAATGGAAGGCTTTTAAAAATAAAAAATAAACATGGCATTGCCAAACATGGCTAATTTCATGTAGATTGAGGCTACAGTTTTCTTGTGTTGTTGTTGCATTATGAAAATGAATTATTGTCTTTACCTGGCTCCATGTGGCTCATCATTCATGTTGTTCTAGCGTCTATGGTGACTGTGTGTTAAACTATATGTCAAACTGTGTTGTGATGTTTATGCTGCCCCCAAGTGGTTTGTGGTGTGAATAACATTGATCGCACACATTTTGCGACCCAGTGGCTTCCTATTGTATTGAAGACATGCGGACCGCAATGCATTACTCTTCAGTGCTGAGAGTCAAGGGCTACAGATGAACGTGCACCAACATGTGACACTCAGTAACCAATCAGAAACGTCACACAACGTAAACAACATTTGACATTTCATGGCAGCATAATACAACGTGGCAGCATAATACAGCTTTTAATCACTGCCTTTGGTTAGTGGTTCCTTATATTATATAATATTTACGTTTCTGGATCTATGGACCGGCCGCCACTGTGTGTGTGTGTGTGTGTGTGTGTGTGTGTGCGCGCGCGTGTGTGTGCGTGTACTGTGTAACTTCCGGTAGTGTTTCCACCACGTGGGTGACGTGGTGGGGTTTTGAGCCATTGGGAAGGGGTGATGTAGTGTTGCCAGGTCCACGTATTGTAAGCGAGTGGTAGTGTGTGTAAGTATAGGCTGTAGGCTGTAGGAAGTCAGGGTTTGCGGCCTTGTTTACATAGACGTGGCAACAATGTTGGCGGCGCAGCCCATAGATATATGGCGCAGCCAATGAAAAGAGGGGAAGCACGGGATGAAGTGTTGCCAGGTCCGCGAATTGTAAGCGAGTTGTAAGTAGCGTGTTGAATGGCATTTTTTCTGGGCTTGTTTTCATAGACCTGGCAACATGTGAGTGTGTGCGTGCGGGGGTGTGGGTGCTTGGGGAGATATTGTTTGTTGTGAAGAGATACAATGCCGGCGTGGGTGTGGAAGGGAGGCAACATTGGTGTCAGTGCAATGAGTAATGTTCCGCGGGTGGTGTTGAGGGTCGGCGTTCGGCGCGATATGAGGAGATAGCGGCCGAACGACGCGGAGGGTAAGTGTGTGACGTCCTGCCGTGTGAGTGTAGTGTGTTGCAGTGTGTCAGTGACGTGTCAGTGATGTATGCAGTGTGTGACTTTGGGTCCCTTTGCCTGGGTTGGGTACAACTTCTCACTTGTATATATAGATATTTCATCGTCATTTGGGGAGCTACTAATCCTATACATCTTCATAAAGTAGTTCATATGTTGCAAAAAATATTTTGCAGGATTGCTACATGTAGTGATTTGTCTGCTCATTCTGCCCCTCTTTTCAAACAACTTAATATTTTATCATATTTGAATTTAAATAAATACCAAACTTGCATTGTTATCTTTGCAAAGTTTCAGGTTCAGCTTCTTTACCCTGTAAAGCCTTCTTCCAGTTAACAGTGAATTTCTATACAAGACAGGCAAATCATTTTCATCTCCCAAAGTTCCATACTGGTCTGTGTCTTGCACATACACCCTTTTCTACAAATGTGTATCCATGTTGCCAAAGAATTAGTTTGCTTCATATTTAAAAAAAATCTGAATACTTCCCATTTGTATTGAATTTTTCTTGTTATTTGAGGTGAGATTAACTTTATAAACCCTACTGGGTTTTAAATGTGTGTCTGTCCTGACCACAGCAAATCTCACAAACCAGACTGATCCGACGCCAAATGCATTGTTCATTTCAGATTTTGTGGAAAAACTACTTTTTTCACATTTTGTGAATGCGTAATCTCCTGCGTAATCTACTGTCCTACCGAGCCACCAAGCTGTAGAACTATTATAACGTTGCTGTCGGGTGGAAACCATCTCCATTTTTTTACTTTTTACGTTTTTCCCCGTAAACTATAATGCCCTACTTCATCAGACTATAGTGTCACATAAGAGTAGCAAGAACTGCGATGCTATTTTTGCTATAAGTGGTTAATAAATATTGAACCAAAGAAAAGTATTAACAAGAGTTTGTTCCAATGGATGCCAGCCATATAGTCATTATTAGTAACACAAGTTCTCTTTTCCACTTCCTGAAACATAATGCTTAATTTGGAAATTGGACATACAAGGTTTCTGCACGACAGTGACAATGTTATGACGTCAGAATTTGGATAGACAGTCATGTGGAACTCCATACGGTATGGCTAGGATTTATATAGGGAGATGTGCACTTTGCCGTGAGTGGCTTTCTCCTATACAGTTAATGTTGACAATGTTAAAACATACTGACTAGGGCTGTCACACTTACATTTTTAAGTTGGCAATTAATTGTGTTTATTTTTCATTGAACATTAGAACGTTACAATTTGCATTTCTGTTTGTCTTTTAGGCTTCGTAATCACAAATTGCACAGGCCAGATATGACACTTAAATATAAAAATAAATCACTGACACATGTAATAATTTTTTATATTTCTATCTTTCCAAAAGATTTTCAAAAAAGCAGAAATAGTTAATAGTTAGCTTACAACACAACATGTTGTAAGCTTGTAGATCTGCAATTTCTGCTATTTTTGAATAATGTTGAAAATGCATGGGCATTTTTCAGCATGGAAACGATTGACGATTATGCAAAAATAATTGTGATCATCTCCAATAATTGCGATTAGACGATTATGTAATAATTGTGACAGACCTAATCCTGACCTGTACTGATAACATCCAATATTGTGTTGCTTGTAGAGTGACACATTGATACAAACTTAGTCTAGTTAAAGGTATATTCAGTGATTTGACTTAATTCAAATATCACTTATTTTTTCTTTTTTTCTGGATAATCCTCCCTACTATAGAGTGTGCTGACCATATAAGGAGTTCCTCCCTGTCCCCAGTGAGCCCCTGGGGTCAAAAAACCCTAGTTTCAGTTTTGGTGGCGGGTGGCAAAGCCTTCATCCAATCAGGATGAGAGGGGCCTTCCTCCAATCATGATCGAGTGGGGGCGGGCCTTGGTGCACATGCTGTTGGCCTGTTGCACTTCCCCCCACTGTAGAGCGTGCATGTGCACATTTTGTTACCGGGGCGGACTCCGTGCTTTTCCAAATCACCAAAATCACTGAATGCTCCTTTAAGGGAAGTGCTTACTTTGACAGGCAAAATGGGTGTTGAGTCCTCACGAACAGGGATGTAGTAAAACTGGAGGTTGAATTTAGTGGTCAGGGAAGGCCGTCGTGCTTCCCTTTTCCTAAAACAGACAGACTGATGAGTTACAAAATCCACAAAACGTGTACAGTGCACAATATCCTCAATGAACTGGTTTGAAAATCCCCACCAAAGCATCTTTGTGTATTTGACATGTGACATATATATATATAGACCGCAGCGCAGATTATCTCCACTATTATGCAGAAATGCATTTTAATCCAACCTTTGGCTTTTATTTAGGGTTCTTTATATGAACCTGACAAACACAGAGTAAGTCGAGGTCCAGAAATGTCCTTGTGTTGAAAGAAATAGTTTTCTAAGGTATTTGTCTTGACTTGGCTTTAATCCATATAAATCTACTTCCCATTACAATATAACCTATATATCACCTATCTAACTACAGTATAAATGCACCATTACAATATAACCTATATATCACCTATCTAACTACAGTATAAATGCACCATTACAATATAACCTATATATCACCTATCTAACTACAGTATAAATGCACCATTACAATATAACCTATATATCACCTATCTAACTACAGTATAAATGCACCATTACAATATAACCTATATATCACCTATCTAACTACAGTATAAATGCACCATGTCTCTGTGTGTACGTCTGTAATCCACGTAACTCGATAACCGTTCACCACGCCTACTTCAAATTCGACACACGCGTTCCACACCCCCACAGGGAGTTCAGTGCCCGGTGTCGGTCCGGTGTCGGTCGGTCGGAACCATGGTTGTCCAGAACCGCCCCAAAAGGCCTCTGCCCGGGCCACAGCATATTTGGGTATGCCCGACAAAGAACTCCATATGGGCATAAAAGGGGATACCGCTGATATCACTTCTGACATCACGATATAAGTGCAGTGCCCGGTGTCGAGTCGCTCACACCCACTGTTGTCTAGAACCGCCACAAAAGTCCTCTGCCCGGGCTCTGGGCAGGACGCCTGCCCAGGCTCCCATGGGCACTCGCCCCCCGCCGGCCCCGGGCACCGCTCTAGTATAACTAATTTGTCCATTTGTAGAAGTAAACTACACTAATTAGTAATTAGTGTGGTTGTTACTTCTCATGATTAGATTAGGTTAGATTTGACAATGTTAAGATTTCATTTTCAACATTGGAATCTCCTCTTTCTACCAGTACACAGACACAGCTTGGTCTGATCTGGTGTCTTACCTGAGAGAGTACAAGGCCTTGGCCAGGCGTCCCAGCACCCTGTCATCTCCCACAGCGACTATCCTCGCTACGAGGTGCTTCTTCTGCTGTTGCTTGTTGTCGACGGGTGTCTGGGACTCACAGCACCCTGCTTGTCTCTGCAGAGTTCCCCTTCCTCCTCTACCCCCGCCACCCGCTCCGGCCCCGTGGTGGGTCTCGAGGGCGCTCTGCATGAGAGCCATGTTGTCCGACACCGAAAGTCTCACCTTCATGCCTCCGCGGCGGTTGAGCTTGTTTTGGTCTGGCTCACTGTGTGAAAGGAAGAGGTTCAATTTAAAAAGTGCCTAATGTCTATCCACAAATGGACAAATGGAGCAAAAAAACAATAGTAATAATATCATTAAGATGTTTGCACACTGGTGCGTTTTTTCGGCCGAATATCGGAGTGAATTTCGGGGGTCGTAAAAACAAAATCAACCTCACTTTATGTCAATCACGTTTGCAGATGAGCCTGGACAGGAAGATTCGGGTGATGTGAGTGGCTCAGTGCCGGGGCTCAGGTCCCTTTCGATGCCACTGTCGTTGGACATGACAGAGTGTCGTGGCATCTCTGTGGGTGTCAGGTCCGTGAGCAGGTCACACAGCAGCTCCTCCGCAGAGTCCGCACTGAGGCTAAACTGTTCTGACATTGAGCTTGAGCGCGCACACTTCGCAAGCTCTCTCCCTGTCAAAAAAATTAAAAAACAAAACAAAAAACATATACTGTAAGGCTTATTCAGCACGTCCTAATAATTTTTTTTTCTATAACTCTTCCTTTTGAATGGCTGATTCATTGGAAACAGTGGAGATCGCGTCATGTGGACAGGGAAAGCACACATTGCAAGTTCATGACATTGCAAGTTCATGCCCTGACAAAAATAGACCCGAGGCATAGTAGGCTACATTACACAGCAATTGTGTTTCCTGTAACATGTTTCAATAGGAGCCAGAGCACACTCATTTGACCAGCAGTCAGTGGTGGAAAGTAACTAAAGGGGAATACCACACATTTTCAACACTGAAATATACGAGAAATATATATATATTTTTTAAGTCTCCCCTATTTTTTGCCTAGAACTGGAGGTCTAGAACTGACATAATCGCAATATTTTTGCATAATCGTCAATCGTTGTTGATTTTTCATAATACAATACAACACGTCACACCCATTATTACAGTTGCTTAATAATAGCCTCATTTAGCCTGCCATGTTTTAATCTGCTGTAGATTTGAACCTGAACTCGAAAACAAACTATAAAATCAGCCTAGGATTTCACAACCCATTAATTCATGAATCCTGCTACTTTAATGCATCTTAGCCTAGTGTGGCTTGCTTGATGTGTTAAACCTAATTTATACTTCATCAACCGATGGGAAATGGAAAAAGAAACGTGCTGTTAGCTTTAAGATATCACTTATTTTCTTGCGAGTGACACCACCATGACTGATAAATTAGCTTTAACCACTTTCAACCTGGCGTCGAAAAAGTGGTTCATTGCAAGACCTCCCAGTGAGCTACTCACAGATATCGTCGTCTTTCAACCAGAGGTGGAAGCTCATCTCCGGGTTGGGAAGAGGACTGTCAGACAATGAGCCATGAGACAATGGGTCTGCAACGACACACACACACACACACACACACACACACACACACACACACACACACACACACACACACACACACACACACACACACACACACACACACACACACACACACACACACACACACACACACACACACACACACACACACACACACACACACACACACACACACAGAGCGGGAGAAAGAGAGACAGAGGAAAAGACCAAAACTGTCACATTAGACTGAAAACAAACACCCCCTTACTTCCTCCCTCCATCTGCTTCCGAGCGCAGAGAGACTCTAGTCTGCAGGATGGACAGGTGTTATGATAACACTAGCTATAATTAATTATAGAAGTCATGGATATATAGGCGCTCCACTGCTGACTGCCCCAATTTGGCCACAGAGGTATTCCGAAGCGCCAGCGGACAGTGGAGTGTTTGTCGGAGTGATCACACCATTTTGCATAGATACAGTTTGTTATCATTGACACTATAAACCTATCGTCTCTATTTTGGTTATGCTCTATTTTACAAATTTCAAAAAGTTTTTAATGTTTTCGGATATAGCGAAAATAGCAGATCTATTTATTACAAGCTCACAACCCGTCTCATTGTGATGTGCTACGATCTTGCATGCTTGACTATGAGAGGTGAACAAAAGGTGCACGGTGGCACAGGTAGTGCTGTCGCCTCACAGCTAAAAGGTCCTGGGTTCGATTCCCACTGGGGACGCTGTGGGTGCTGGGGGCGTGTTCCCTCCTCCACGTCATCAGTGCCCATAGCCGAGGTGGGGTTGGCGAAAGGGCCTTTCTGTGTGGAGTTTGCATGTTCTCCCCGTGTCCCCTAGGGTAGGTACCCTCACAAAAACATGCAGTAATCCTGGTCTCTAAAACTACCCCCCCCTGGCCAGCCAGGGCGCCTGATGGAGGGGAAAGGAACTGTTCGGAATAACGTGTTCCTTCCACGCGCTACGTCCGGCCAGGGAAACTCCCCCTCTCAGGTGAAAAGAAGCAGCTTGGACTCCTCATGCATAGAAGGAAGCATGAGGTCAGTCTGCTGCCCCCAGCCCAGGTTGGCAAAGGAAGTGTAGCGCCCAGGATTACATTAGATAATTGGCACTGGGTGAGAAAAAAAAATGGGTTGCAAAATCGTGGGATAAAATTATGGATAAAAATAAATAAAGAGGTGAACGAAAGGTGAGGACCTTTCTATTTTTGATAAACAGGACCGCTGCTAGGAATAGCCTACGCACATGCCGAGATGGGCAACAAAATGCCCCAAGCCAATCCTCATAATAATACTTTTCTCAGTGGCTCCGCCGCTTAATAATGTGCATGGGTCCTTGAGTTGCATGCATGCTTATGTGGATCTGCTCAGGTCAGCAGCGTCCCTGTCCCCAACAAATGTGATTTAATGCAACCCTTAACTATAGCATCTAAAATGGAATATGAAAGAAAATATTGTATTGGTCATCCTCCTATAGTTAAATGTGTCCAACTTTAGTCAGGCTATAGTGCTTAAAGGAGTAGTTCACCCCAAAAAATATTTTCTATCAATTACAGTACACACCCTACCAGAGACTCCGCCGGCGCCACTCATCAAATTATTGGCTTAGGAATGCGACAATTTTTTTTTCAAATTGATATTTTGCACTTTTCTTTCTTTCCTTTTTTTCTATTACAAAATATTGGTGAAAACATCAATGGGGGCAGGGCTCTCTACCTACCTGTCCCTGTAGCAGTGAGGATCTCTCTGTACAGCTGCTTCAGACGGCTCCTCAGCGCTGCTGCTCCTTCCCCTCTGACGCCCCCGCCGTCCACGCTCTGCTTCAGACGGCTCCTCAGCGCTGCTGCTCCTTCCCCCCTGACGCCCCCGCCGTCCACGCTCAGCTCCATAGCTGACAACACTTCCTGGAAGTACGGCTCAATGTCTGCACCCATGTCCTGTTGTCATGCACGCACACGCACACGCACACGCACACGCACGCACGCACACACACACACACACATGCACGCACACACACGCACACACACAGAGGAAGATAAACATACACACAATGGTATTAATAGAAAAGAGGTGAAAGGTTGGTCGAGTGTGTATCCTGTGGAGGTGTTAAATGTGGACCAGTGCCAGGGGTCTCTCTCCTGTTTAACCTGAGCTAAATGGAACAGTCTGCATGAAGACGTTTCAGCAGCCCATGAGCAATTTGGTGCCCTGAGCAAGATTCTTCCTTCACAATAAAGGTCCTTGCAGACTGTTGCCTTTTTTCAGAGTTTTTTGCAGCGTTTTTCCAGAAAGTGAAAGTGGTCTCAATGTATACAGATATAGCAACAAAGAAGCAACAGCTATAACAAAACACAGGTAGCTTAGCAGGGAGAATTGATGGTTCCATTTTAAGGTCCTAGATTTTAGTTTAGATCATGGGTTGCAACAGGGACTAGTACTGTGTAGGTTTATGATGTAATGTGTTTCCATAGATTTCTTTATTTCCATGTAGTTTCCAAGGACCACTTTGGAAAGTGTCATCCTGTGGATTTTGCTTTTGCACCTAACGAGACATGTAAAAGGAGTTGGTGTTGATGAATTAAAAAGGAAAGAGAGCTTCACCTTCAGGGACTGAGCCAGTTTAGGACCATGACACTGTTCCTCTCCCAGAGCAGCCTGGATGGAGTTTTGGATCACAGAACACATGTGGTCTATGGGACTGAGGAAACGTCCTGGGCCTGACTCCTCAATGTCCCCACGCAGAACATCTCCAACAGAACCAGAGATGACTGTTGGGTCAGCAAACACAAAAACCCTGGGGAAATGACACGAGGTGAATGATCTCAGACTAACCACCAAAGCCCTTTCTATGGCATCGTAAGACAAAGCGCAAAAAAATACTATCTATTATACATTTGAAAAGGTGTACCCAACCCAGGAAAAGGGACCCAAAGTCACCAGCTACTACGTCACTGACACGCTGCAACACACACTGCAACAACACACTAAGACGTCACAGACTTACCCTCCGCGTCGATCCACGGCTATCTCCTCATGTCGCGCCGCACGCCCACACTCAACACCACCCGCGTAAAAATTGTCATTGCACTGCCACTAAAGCCGGCTCCCGTCCAGACTCACAAACAATATCAATATCAATAATAAACACAAACACGCCACAAGCACCGACACCCCCGCACTCACACACAGGCCACGGAACACTGTTGCCAGGTCTATGCAAACAAGCCCAGAAAACAACACGCTCCTCACACACACTACAACACGCTTAAAACTCGCGGACCTGGCAACACTGCATCCTTTTTTCCCATTGGCTACTGTTGCTAATTTGTTGCCACGTCTATGAAAACAAGCACAGAAAAAATGCCATTCAACACGCTACTTACACACACTACCACTCGCTTACAATACGCGGACCTGGCAAAGGACCTGGCAACACTACATTCCCTCTCCCATTTGCTCAAAGCCCACCACGTGACCCACGTGGTGACCCACGTGGTGGACCTCACTTCCGATTGCACCACCGGACGTTACACACTACACACACACACACACACACACATTACAATATGAACAAGACGAACGCTTGCCAGCCACACACACACAGCCACACGCACACACACACACACACACACACACACACACACACACACAATGTACAGCCTGCCGCAAACCAAAAGTAGAAGAAGAAGAACAACAACACACCGCACACACTGATTCTAACTTGGATGGACAGCGCCGCGATTACATACACAGTTAAAATAATGCAAACACGACAATTGCGCGAACGACCGCGTCGACACCTGGCGTGGTACAAACGGGACGAACCGAGGCGCATATATGGATAAGAACAACAACACACGCGCTCGCGCTCCAACAACGCGCTGCAACACAAAACAGCTGTGTACAACGCACGTGTGTGTGTGTGTGTGCGTGCGCTGTGGGGGAATTTTGGATCGCCTCGCGATGCAGCTGAAATGGCACGCACACACACACACACGCCACAAAACGCAGTACAGTACATCAGAATATTAATCCATGTAATAATAATAATAATAATAAATAAGAACACAACACTAATAACAACTATAATATCAACAGTACAGAGTACAGTACAGTACATCAGAATATTAATCCATGTAATAATAATAATAATAAAAAATAAGAACACAACACTAATAACAACTATAATATCAACAGTACAGTACATCAGACTATTAATCCATGTCATAATAATAATAATAATAAAAAAATAAGAACACAACACTGTCCTGCGCCTTGCCATGCTCGCTTTCATACGCAAATACACAAAAACAAACAAGGCCAGTCAGCCAGCTTGGCAACTTTGCGCTTTCCAAGCAAATGCATAAATGAAAACCTCATGGCTTGCCATTGCCTTCTTCCCATTTGCGTATCGCATGGCGCTAGGATGAGCGGGCCGAAGGCCCGCGAAATTCTAGTACTGTACAAATAAAAATAGACATCTAGAAGAATCTTTGTTTGCCCAAAATACATAATGTCAGATAATTAGATGCAGAACTTGTATTACTGGATCAATGAGCTGAGCGGGAAGGTCACGCCCAAAGTGGGAAAACTTATAATTTTTTTGTAAATAGGTCTGACACATTGCCGAGCAATGTGACTAAAGATAGAACACGGAAATAATCCTTTATAAATCCTTAATTACAAACTCATTGTCGTTTAGCTGACTCACCTCTCCTGGAAGGGGTAGTGTTCATTTTTCAGACTCTGCTCGGACACCACCATCCTCTCATACATGCGCCCTGTGAACCACACCAGCATTGACCACTGTTAACTGCTAATATACCATACAAATCTGTCCACTGTGTATTCCAATGCCGGTTGAATTCTGAACATGTACATATGTGGGTGTATGCTGTAAATGGGTTTTATAATCCACCCATGGATACCCATGGACTTTCCCTGCTTTTGCCCATGGACTTTCCCTGCTTTTGCCCATGGACTTTCCCTGCTTTTGCCCATGGACTTTCCCTGCTTTTGCCCATGGACTTTCCCTGCTTTTGCCTATGGACTTTCCCTGCTTTTGCAGTATGGAATTTCTTAGATTTGTTTGGTTTAAAATGTATAAAATTCTTATTTACAAAAATAAAAATCTTTTGAAATATATATATATATACATATTATATATACATATTTATTTTTAATGTAGGAAAAGAAAATGGGATTTTTAAAAATTGGCCTGTGACCCCAAATGGGTCCCGACCCACTATATCCCCTTGCTTACTGTATAATCAATACGTCAGTGTTTATGGATAAGTGTCAACTAATGTGTATATGACAATACTGTACACTAGGCAGCATGTGTCAGACACGTAATTGCTTCTGCGTAATCATAAGAACATACACAAGGGCTGTATGGCATTATATATATATATATATATATATATATATATATATATATATATATATATATAGTTACAAAATGTAATAACTTGATCTATGCCTGATTCGTACCTGGAATAGAGCACTCAGCTTTTATCTGTCGAGTGTAGCTGAGGGCAATTGTGCAATAAGGCTGGGGAAAGGCCAGGAGTCTCTTACAAAAATCATAAACTTGCTTGTATAGATCATCTGGAATGTAGACAGTCTGGAAAGAGGACGCACACACACACACACACACACACACACACACACACACACACACACACCCACACACACACACACACACACACACACACACACACACACACACACACACACACACACACACACACAGTTCAGTCAATCACGTACCACTGTTCTCAAACTATAATCATAACTACTATGTGCAGAGCCAACTTCTCAATCTACAAAATAGCCTGCACTCGCTTGGACAAGCTACGAATGCCTGGGCAGGTGATAATCTTATGTATCTCTGAATATGACACACTTCAATCATGTCCGATTGCAATGTAAACTTAAACCTGGTTAGTAAGGAGACAAAGTGTTTTGAACTGATTGAGTTGTCAAGATGCATTCAACGATGCATTCGGTCAAAGTTAAGCTATTTCTCCAACACTTTAGTTCAGTGCTGCATAACTATTTCTATTCCTGTGTCAATCAGGAATAGAAAGGTTTTTGTGAGGTTACACATGCATCACTTTTTCACTGGGACACACCTCTAGACTGAGTGGCAAAACACTGAGCAGCATGGAGCAGTGGAGTTTGGAAGCGCTTGTTGGAAATCACTCAATGGTCCTGCGTACCACCTGTTTCTAAATGTCACATAATGCAGTAGGCAGCAGGACGTTGCTTCCAAACACATGGACACAACACAAATAATCACCTGCAGGGAATTTCTGAAATTCTGTGAAATGTAGACAGCTGTCTACAGAATTTAGACAGCTCTTAACATGTCTACTCTACGGTGGACTTTTATGGAGGTTTCCGTACAGCTGCAATGTTGATGAGTTTAATGTCGTATAATACAATCAGATAGGACTTTTCTGTTTGGATGAATGGGCTGTCAAGGCCAGAAAGTTGTGTTTTTTTGCCACTCAGTAGGCGTTCCTGCGTAACTTCCGGGCATGATGATGTCACATGCATAGCCTCTATAGGTCAGTGGTTTTCAACCAGTAGTCCTTGAGGGGGTTCCTGGTGGTCCCCAGCTAAATGATGGAGAGTTGGTAACCAAATGGACCCTATATATGTAAAGTATACAATTACAGAATGTAGAATAATTGTTAATTTGATCAATGTTTGCCTGTTATCTCTCTTAATGGTACCAACATCAATATGGTGGATAGTGGACAAAATATTTAACGACAACAAAATATTCTTTAGTTTTGGGTCTGAGAGGCTAAATGTCATCAAATGGTGGTTCATGGCTCAAATGCTGAATAAATAATGGGCCTTGATATGAAAATGGTTAAAAACCCTGCTATAGGCCATACATTTGGGTCCTATCCCACAGTGTATGAACCCATAAACTACATACGTACCTGGATGATGGCATATATTAGTGTGTGCAACAGAGGAATGATGATCCTGGAAGAGTTCAGCCTCTCAGCCTGCAGAGAAAGTGAACGTCATGTAAAAAACAAACAAAAAAGGCTTTCTTAGCACATACAGTAAACAGTGGTTTTCAACCAGTGGTCCTTAAGGGGGATCCAGGTGGTTCCCAAAATGATGGAGAGACCCTTACGGGTTCACTCCCTTTGGTTTCATGTTACACTCTCAAGAGTTAAACTATTGTTAAACATCTGCTTTACTTAATTTAAAAAAAGTGTACACAATTAGATAATGTAGAAGAATACTCAAATACCAAATAAATGATGGGTCTTGATATGAAAACAGTTGAAAACCGGTTCTCTACTGCAGTAGAGAACCGGCATATCAGCATTCAATTAAATTCAATAAACAAAAACAGAAGAGGAAACGTATGCACCTTCTCCAGCTCCTTGATAACCACTCGGACCAGAGCCAAGCTGTTGGCAGGGTTGTTCAGAACCTTCTTATGAAGTGTCCATCGGAGAATGTGCCCCAGCCTGCCTGCACACACACACACACACACACACACACACACACACACACACACACACACACACACACACACACACACACACACACACACACACACACACACACACTTATTATTACATTTGAAACGGTAACAAGTTATGAGCGCACACTTCGTGTACAGTTCAATTGGGCAAGTCATAGACCGTGACGCATGCAGAAGCGCCGCTCACGCCCGTGCTCCGCAGCCGCAATAGGTCACCGACCGACCCTATTGCTGGGTTTTCAACCCAGCTCTGTGGTTTCCCTTTCCGTGATGCGATGACCCAGGACAGCGGACACACGAGTGACACGATATTCATGGAGAAACAACTACAGCATGGACCACGTGGCGTTAGACGCGAGCGTGCCGCATGCGTGTAAGATTCTAGTAGACTACATTTCCATAGCATTGAACAAAATGCCATTTGCAATGGTTGCTTTTCCAAAACATGGTTGATGACTAACAGCTATCACACTGCTGATATGCTGACTACAGCAGCATGTTGTCACCTCAACAGCATGTGGTTTTAGGCGAAGCTGAGAAAATGCCTATCATGGGTGGAATTAGGACGAATGCTGTCGGAAGTCGGACACAGCAAAAATCCAACGCTTCATCATTTGTACCAGTACACAGTGCGGAGCTGTTTGTGAAGGTCGATGCACTGCGAATCAACACTTTGTCAGTGCAATAACCCCTGGGTTTGGATAGCTCAAGCTGACACACACACTAACGCACGCATGCACACTAAACAATTTATAGCTCTTTTTTTTTGTTATTTCTTTTATAAATTTGCACTCTATAGACCTTGTCACTGTCAGTGGAATTGGTAGGCATAGGCAACAGGCAACAGCCTGGGTCCAAGTTTATTTCCTGTCAGCTAACACTGCAACTGGAAATAAACTTGGGCCCATTTAGAAAAGTTATATATTTCGTGCCACTACTTCCTTATTATGGTATGGAGGGAGTCAACAGCACTATGGTAGTGTTTGCTTTGTATACAGTTCAACACTGAGAAGTAGAATTCTACCTTTGTCGCACGCAGAGGTCTGCCCGCTGTCCGTCGCTTTGGGAAGTGCAGCCTGGAGACTTTGATAAAGGACTGCCTCTGGAATCATGGGGCTGGAGCCAGCTATCAGTGGGTTCAAAGGTTAGATGTAGGCTATGAACTATGAAGTGTTTTATATTGTACGGTATACATATTTTCAGTGCCGTTTCCTGCCTAAATAGTGTGTCAAGACCTGAAATATCTGAAATGTATTAGACAGACTAATACATAATACAGTCAATATCCAAAGGCATATTAACTGCCTGGTACATGTGCATCTATTTCTTTGTATGGTACTGTATCGTCGTGTACTGAGTGCATGTACTGTGTGCACTTCACATTTACCTGTTGGCTCCATGCTACGCCGACGGCTTGAGCTATCGCAGGGTGACTTGTTGGTCATGTTTCACACACCCACAGCGGAGCCACCATGGCATCACTTCTACTGTACGGCAAGAAGAAAGGGACAAGCGCTTAGCCTCCTCGGCTCAAGAGAGGTCGAGGAGCAGAGGTCGTGTGGGCAGGGAGGCTCCTCATCGACCTATAACAAAAAATCACACTCACGTGAAGTGAGGGGCGCAGCGAGAGCAGTATATAAATCACCCCGATGACGTTGTCATTTAGTACCCTAAACAACCATTAAAGTCCATATACTTGGCAAACAATTACATCTTAACTACCCAAAACAAACATTAAAGTCCATACTCATAGACTTGGCGCACCCCTCAACAATAAGGTCTGCACACTGGATCATGCTCCAAAAGCTGTTCCTTTAGACCATTGGACATTATTCTTTTTTTGTGTCTTATCATTTTGACAGATATGTACAAATAGTCAAATACTGTACATCAATCAATACATATATCTATCCTCTCTCCTTTAATGGATAACAACATATTTTAGATCAATGGCTGGCTGAACACTTTGATTGGTGTCTTGAGTCTTTTTCTTTCTGATGATTCATGTGGATTATTAATGTCTGCCTGGACAGAATGACAACATTATCTTTTTACATCTGAATTCCTTGTTATGTCTTCCTGGCAAAATGCGTCATTCCATGATTTAGATTGCTAATCAAGGGCATCACATGGAGACACCTGAGTATGCACAAATACCAGTACATACAGACACAAAGATTAAAAATTCCCATGTTACATTGTTACGTCATGATGATGTACGATGATAAGAGCGCGCCTCACTTCACACGGATGTGATTTTTTTTAAATAATAATCAAAATCCACAAGTCCACAAAATCCAAGTAACTTGATTGATTGATTGATTGATTGAAATATTTATTAACAGTTTGCAGAATTACAGTACATTTCAAGCACAAACTCAATACAAAGACTGTTAACTGTGAGTGGACAACCCAATTAAGCATTACACTTGTTTACAAGAGGGTCCACCTTGTTCAATTCATCAAAACATTTAGAGACGTACAAATAGACACTTCTATATATAGTCAAAGAACAGAACAGGAATTCATCATAAGGGAGGTAAAAAGAGAAAAGAAACATATACAGGGTGGTGTATCGAATCTTGTGGACCAGACCCATTGCAAGATGCTGTACTCTGTCGTCGACCCTAAGCCATTCCAGCCTGTCAAAGTGGGCAGGGGTGAGGTGGGTTTGTGGGGTGAGGCCAAGCAGGAGCCTGACCAGTTTGTTTTGGGTAGTAACTAAAGTCTAGTAACTAAAGTTTTCAAAAAAAAATAGTGTAGAAGTACAATATTTGGATCAGAGTAAAAATAAACGTATTGGAAATTGGAAATACTCAAGTAAAGTACAAATTATACCTAATATAAGTGCAGTACTTAAGTAAGTGTACTTAGTTACTTTCCACCACTGACAAATACCATCAAAACATTGCATCACAAGAGTAACTACCCCAGATATTGTGTGAAGCACAAGCCACTGTACACAATCATACCAGTCATACCGGTCATACCGTATGCCACAGTCCCCAAACAATAGTGAGCATGAATCTAGAAACTGCGAAAATTCAATCAGTATTTCCTCAACAAGTTAATATTATATACCGGTACATGAAGAAAAGCCAAACACTCAACAATTACCAAACAAATCATTTTAGATGTTTAACCCATACACCTTCAAGTTCTTACCCTCGTTTGTCCACAGAAACTCCAAAATGTTCAGCTAGATTTTCTCAATTCCATGTAAGTACCTTTGGTCTAAATTCCAACTCTAGACACTATGGAAGAGACAATGCACACCTACAGTGTAGTAGCACCTTTAGTAGCAGCAACCAGGAGATAGAGAGAGAGAGAGAGAGAGAGAGAGAGAGAGAGAGAGAGAGAGAGAACTGAACAAGCAGAGAGAAGATCATCCGTTCCTCCCATTTTTACTTTAGGTCTGCCCTCATCTCATCTCCCTCTCTGTCGCTCTTGCTCCATCTGGCTGTCTCTCTCCTCTCTGTCATTGTGTGAGATAATTTCAGAGGATGTGTGAGTGTGCAATAAAGCGATTCAGTGTGATGGATTTAGCCTTGATCCGTGCTAAGAAAAGCAACACTATTACAAAATAGTAACACAACAGCACTGCATCAGCAAACGAAGACTGCCTGTTTGACCACATGTTTCCTGTTCTCTCTTTTCTCAGCATTCTCAGCATTTTTTACTTGTAAGAGTCTTTCGCTTTTCCAGGCACAAACACATGCAAACAATCACTCATACACAACATGACAACCTGTAGCAGAGAGAAAGTTATTCTTAGTAATCAATACTGCACGCGCACACGCACACGCACACACACACACACACACACACACACACACACACACACACACACACACACACACACACACACACACACACACACACACACAGTCTGTGCTTCCTGATGTGAATGAGTGGGCAGATAACTTCATGACAAAACTATTTTTAGACACAGAGTCAGAGACAGAGTTAGAGACAGACAGATTGAGAGAGAGGAAAGAAAGAAAGAAAGAAAGAAAGAAAGAAAGAAAGAAAGAAAGAAAGAAAGAAAGATGGTCACTGTTCAGGATATTTTCATGTAGTGATTGTTTTGTCTGTAAGAATGCTTTAATGTCATATCTGCTGTATATTATATTGTGAGTCATGTCTCCTGCCCTTTCCTGTCTTGCCTTGCACTTAATTTGAAAAATTGTTGTAGTTTATGTCAAGCTGTTTTTCTTTGGGTTTCCTTTGTTGTCTTTGTTTTTGTTATGTTTTTTTGTTTTTATTTATTTATATTTGATCTGATTTCTGTTCATTCATTATTTGGTGGATATAATGAATTGAAAAAAATGAAAATTGAAATAAAAACAAAGTAAAAAAAAAAAAAAAGAAAGATCCAACCTGTGGAGTTTAGCTAATGAAAAGCCATTCACAAGCTATCAAAATGGGGGTGTTAAGCATAGCTGAATGGTTGGGGCACATACAGTATAATGCCTGCCCTGACAGTGACCCTGGTTATAGATTCCTGGCTGGCAGGATCATTTGCTGCATGTTGCTCAACTTGCTAACCTGCTGTCAAGCTTTCCTGTCTCTCTACTGCAGGGTTTCTCAAAGTGAGTGCCGTGGCACCCTGGCCTAGGGTGCTGCGACGCAAGTCCAGGGGTGCCACAGCATACCATTACTAATATAAATAGAATCAAAATCACTTTAGTTCATAACCATTTTAACCATATATAACCCTCTATACCATATAACTCTATACCATATACCTCTATACCTTAAGAGGCGGCTGTTCATAGCTACTGTGGAGTCAGTACTGCTGTATGGGGCCGAGACATGGACCCTTACAATACAACAGGAAAAAGCCCTGGATGGAGTCTACACAAGAATGCTACGAATGGCACTAGGTGTCACATGGACGGACGGCATCAGAAATGTGGACCTCTATGGGGACCACGGACAAAGTCAGAGAGAGAAGGATGAGGCACCCAGAACAGAAGTAAATTGACCCTATGGGAGCCAACCCAGGGGAGGGCAAAGCCAGGAGGGGAAAGAAGCATAACCTATGTAGACGTGCTGTGGCGCGACACTTGGCTGACAACACTGAAGAGCTCAAGAACCTGATGTTGGATAGGAAATTGTGGAGGGCAGCGATCCAGGAATCCCGAGTTGGTGTTGGCTAGACCTCACTCTCGCAGCAACTAACTAACTATACCATATAGGCCTACTATAGTAGATACTATGCTTGGTGCGCTATTTTCCATACATATTCTACACCAAATCTCTTCAACAAATATAGCATTTTTGGCAAACATAAGCCCAAGATTAGAAATGCCCTAATGGAAACTTCTCTCAAGTTGTCCTTGTGATACTGTGACTTAGGGGGAAGAATTAAAAATGTACGTCCCTTAAGTAAGGTGAAATAAAGTAACAATGTCATTCATGGGTGAAAGATATTTACAGCGGTACCCTCAGCCAACCACTGCTCTACTGTACCCGTCAATAAAGGCTCATAAAGCATAAAGAGCAATTTACAGTAGGCTATAATATAATACTGTGAAGAATTGACTGTGAGGTTACAGTTGTCAAAGTTATGAGGGGAATTGAACAAGCTATTTTTACAATCTGCCTTATACTTTAAGCATGATTGCAGGTAGTTTTACGCAGGTAGTTTTATGTCTCTGAGTCCATGTACTGTATGAAGAAAAAGACTTGAACGAAACCTTAGTCTGGATTGCATCATAATACCAGGATGTAAAATACAAGTTCCTAAAACAAAGCAGTGGGGCCTTCTCAAAGTTCTCATGTGCACTACACTAGTCCACAACGCATGAAATGACGCTCAATTGAAAGGATAAAATAATACACACTTAACAAACAATTCATTGTTTTCTTAGTGTATTATCACTGATCAATCTAAAGTCTGGCGGTGAACATTACGTTAGGGCACTGCGCTCTTGTAATCAAACATGCAGTCAGCCTTTGTTGCCAAGTAGTAAGATGCAGTGATGCACCAAGGACAAATCACGATACATATGTTTTTGGAAACTAAGAACACCTGCCAACTGTGCCAAGGCAGACGTGTGGGAATGTTGTCCCTCTGTGGCACGTCCACATTCCTGTGAAAGAGGGCAGAACAAACTACTTCCCCAAAAGGTGGATATTTACAGGAACAAGGAGGTCAACATGCACATTCTCAAAACATGTCTGTGGTGCTGGGAAATGTGGTGCACATTTTTTCTACTCAGTCTGTGTCTCATAGGAGGGCTGTGGGCAGTTCAGAAACTGTCCTCCAGTGACATCATCGATGGGGAATACAAGCTAATAGAAACTGCAGGCTTTCTAGTCCTGAAAAGTTGCAATGCGAAAATGGAAGCCATCGTCCTCACGATAATGAAAATCTGCCTAATGAGGATGTCACTGGAGGACGGTTTCTAAACTGCCCACAGCCCTCCTATGAGACACAGACTGAGTAGAAAACAATCGTGCCATTTTATGGTATGGTTCCCAAACCATTTTAGCTCAACATCCAAAAGAGAAATGAGTTAGTTTGCTCAGTTTCAGCCATACTAGTGAAACTAGCAGATCTACGAGCTCACAACGTGGCACAAAGGCTATTTTCACTACTTCTTAAACATTTGTTTTCTAATTTATGGAATTTCTTAGTTTTTTTGTCCTATTATTTCTTCATAAAATTCGTGAAGTGAATTAGTTTTTTAAGTGGTGCAACCACTTCCTTAAAGGAGCATTCAGTGATTTGGGTGATTTGGAAAACCACCCAGTCCGCCCGGTAACAAAATGTGCACATGCACGCTCTACAGTGGGGGGAAGTGCAACAGGCCAACAGCATGTGCACCAAGGCCCGCGCCCACTCGATCATGATTGGAGGAAGGCCCCTCTCATCCTGATTGGATGAAGGCTTTGCCACCCGCCACCAAAACTGAAACTAGGGTTTTTTTACCCCAGGGGCTCACTGGGGACAGGGAGGAACTCCTTATATGGTCAGCACACTTTATAGTAGGGAGGATTATCCAGAAAAAAAGAAAAAATAAGTGATAATTGAATTAAGTCAAATCACTGAATATACCTTTAAGTGACTATGTGTGTGTGTGGGTGGGTGGGTGGCTGGCTGGCGGGCTGGCTGGGTGGGTGCGTCTGAGCACGAAAACAGCATGGTTGTTTTTCACCACCTGTGCGTAACCTAACACACACACAAACACACACGCACATATTAACTGTATATATGGTGATTTCGGGTGTGCCAGTATAGTACAGTGACAGTACAGTAGAGGGACCCCCACACGGTAACTCTGTCATTTCTCAACCGTTTCGGACATGGGCGGCTCGCCGGATTCGGGCCGGCACCCTGGATGCGTTCCTGTGGGTCTGGAACTTACTTGTTTCTCTTGCAAAACTGGCAACACAGCAAGAGAAAGAGGAACTTATGCACACACAAACACAATGCACTATGGGTTGTAAGAAAAAGGTGAATACTTAAAGTACCAATAGTAGAATTATGCAGAATGTCCCATTTCACAAATACAATACAAATACAAATCTTTTGAAAAGAGCAGATATAGAAGCTCCCAATGTGCGAGCTTGTAGATCGGCTATTTTCAAGTTTTAACTTTTAAAATACTTGTAGTGGAGTAAAAGTACAATATTTGCCTCTGAGATATAGGTGGAGTAGAAGTAAAAGTACTGAACATTTCAAATACTTAAAAATTGTACTTCAGTACAGTACTAGAGTAAGTTAATGAATGAATAAGACATGAATGAATACAT
>NC_136809.1:19284283-19294283 GCF_951216825.1 Electrona antarctica
CAGTGTCCATGTTGCTGTGGTCAGAATCACCATAGCTAGTAGATGCTCATGGCCAAGAGGGCATATAAACTCTTTTTTCTATTTTTAAAACTGCATATTAAAGCGTTGCAGAGATGCATGCAGTGACAGTGTGCTCCGACCCCACGGATCCCCAGATGGATGTTGACTATGATGACCGTACTGCCACAACAGAGACAAGGAAAGGATGCCAGGAGGATTCAGGAGGCGATGGATTCACAGATATTTGAACATAGCCAGCAATAAAGTGTAGGCAGGCTACACTGAAATAAGTGCATCTCTTTTTCTCTCCTTACCGTTAGTCCAGCTTTTTCTGTTTTGGCAGGTAATCAAAAAATGCACAGGGCAGATATGACAAATAACTGAAATATACAAAGAAATTAGTATTCATTATTTTATACCTAAAAAGAAGTTTACAAAAAAGCTGAAATAGCTGATCTATAAGCTTACAACACATCACGAAAACAAAATCTAGATCTGCTATTTCAGCTTTTTTTTTAATTTATGAAAACTTTTCAACATGGAAACAATTATGACAAAAAAGATCAGACGATGATGTAATAATGTGTACAGGCCTAGCGCCAGGTGGAAGATAGGGCCTAGTCTTAAAGGCCTAGCGCCAGGTGGAAGATAGGGCCTAGTCTTAAAGGCCTAGCGCCAGGTGGAAGATAGGGCCTAGTCTTAAAGGCCTAGCGCCAGGTGGAAGATAGGGCCTAGTCTTAAAGGCCTAGCACCAGGTGGAAGATAGGGCCTAGTCTTAAAGGCCTAGCGCCAGGTGGAAGATAGGGCCTAGTCTTAAAGGCCTAGCGCCAGGTGGAAGATAGGGCCTAGTCTTAAAGGCCTAGCGCCAGGTGGAAGATAGGGCCTAGTCTTAAAGGCCTAGCGCCAGGTGGAAGATAGGGCCTAGTCGTAAAGACCTAGCGCCAGGTGGAAGATAGGGCCTAGTCTTAAAGGCCTAGTGCCAGGTGGAAGATAGGGCCTAGTCTTAAAGGCCTAGCGCCAGGTGGAAGATAGGGCCTAGTCTTAAAGGCCTAGTGCCAGGTGGAAGATAGGGCCTAGTCTTAAAGGCCTAGCACCAGGTGGAAGATAGGGCCTAGTCTTAAAGGCCAGCTACAGTAGCAGCTGCTAGTCCTCGCTGCTCCTTAAACCCAGCTGGAAACCGGACAAAGTCTGGCGCAACAGGAAACACCATGGGGTCACTCAAATAATTAAGGCTATTTTATTTTATGTGCAAGTGGTGTTAGAGGAAAGGCCATGCATGGGGTGACCAAAATAAGTAGGATTCATCCTTGCTGAACACATTCATGTTCATCGCTATCTGCTCATTCGATTTTGAGGCCTATAAGGTAAGGGTGGCATTAGAAGGAAGACAAATGCGTAACCAAGATCAGTAGGGGCCATTCCTCAAAGACTAGAATCAACGCGCTCAGCGAGTTTCATTGCAATTCACTGATGACATTTTGAAATATTGTATGGAAGTGGAAAGTTTAATTGGCTTAATGTTGGCAGAAAGGCCAATGGGTCAGCATGAGCCATGGACATCATGAAAGTGCACGGAAACTTCAATGACAATCCAGACCGTAGTGTTTTGAGCTATGCTCTTTGGGAAATTGGGACCAAAGTGGTAAACCGACGGATGGACATGATAGACAGATGAAAGGATAGATGGACTGAGACACTTGTGTTATGAGACACTGGATTTATGCAATCAACAGTGATTACTAGTATGGCTATTGCTGACCATAGTTATTATTTTATTTTATTTTATTTTATTCATGTTCTGAGATGGGGTGGACGTGGGAGTGGGTTGTTAATTGTGTGTTTTTACCAGGAATATTAATGGCACAGTAACAGCAAAGGGGATCAGCATAAACTAAACTAGCCTACTGAAGAGACAGTTTACAGTACAGTACTCTGAAAAGACATTTTCTCTGATGCTCATGATTTCTAAACTACAGTGATTAGATCCAAGCATTATGACACAGTTATTATTGTTTGCAATAATATACTAGATAATGCATTCATCTTGAGGGGGGGTAGGGGGGGTAGGGGGGGCTGTTCTAGATAACTCTGATTGTGCTGTTACCATAGATACGATAGGTGTTGACCCTGAAAGGTTGTAAAGAGGGCTTCCCAATTTTATGTTATATTTTTCGTGCCATGATTTTATTTGGTTTGTTTTTCTCTAACTGTACAAATATGTGTCAAGTTGGAAGAACGGTTTTATGTCTCCGTTTTTTCCCGCAGGACCAAGTCTGCAATAAACCGAAATGCTAGTCATTGAAAATAATTATCCGTCTATTCACCAACTGGCTAGGCTGTACTCGTATACTGTATAATGTCGAGCAGACTTTCTCTGACCAAGTGAACTTGGGACATTCTACAACTGATGTGTGTGGAAAAACAAACATTGTTTCCAGACATGGACTTGATGCCAGGATTCCTTCTGAAGCGTCATTCTGTCCACACTCAAGACCTTATTTAGTTACTGTGGGCATGATGATGTGGAGCGCTAACGTACAGCAGGAGTAAACATCCAGAAGTGGGATCGCCACAAGCAAGGACAGGATGTGCCCAATGCGTCACATGGATGTAACGCACTGGGTACACACTATGCACAAACATAATCACATGTCCACCACCCAATACGTGCACACGCACACACACACACACACACACACACACACACACACACACACACACACACACACGCGCGCGCGCGCACACACACAAACGGCACTTGACTCTCAGCCACAGTGGAGACAACTTCCCGGGGAGTCTAGGCACACGACCATGCCAAGGAGGAGTGTGGCCATTTATTTTTAGAATCCTCACAACAAGGCAAAAAAAGTGTGCCGTCCTACTTGAGTGCAATTTAAGAAAGCGGTCTGCATCTTACAATCGACAGTACAAGACGTCAAGGGCTCCTAACAGCTTTTATACTAGGTTTTTCCACGAAGGAGACAGAGTCAACTTTTTGGAAGTAAACAGCTCTGCTGTGGCCCAAATGCAATTAGCATTGCAGAACAGTCCCATGTCCAATGATGTTTCACCAGTTTGATTAACACAATTGATTAACCTGCTTTATAAATCAATTCAACTAGTCCAGAACAACACTCATGTGAGCCCTTGGCTTCTTGTGTCTAATTTAACTAATTTGTTATTGTAATGTTTGTGATCATTGTACACAGTACAGCACTGTGTTTAAACTTTGCTAAAGGAAGGCCTGTCCCTCAATTTGATCTCTGAGAACCCAAATAAAGGTTATGTTGTTAGCTACTCTGCCACAAGATACCACATGAATAATCCTGTGGTCAATTAATTGCTCCCTTTCCCTTAGGAGGAGTCAATTTGGAAATAAACAAACTATTGAATCCATCCCTGTGGTCTGCAAACATGTTTGTCAACCTTCCCGTTTGTGCCCCCGCCCCCCCTCCCGGGTGGACAGATGTACAAAGCCACACGTTTATTTTGCCATTGACTTGAATGCCACATGACATCACCGCCGGGAGAGTAGCCACGGAAACCTAGACGTTTTTATTTCCAGGGAGAACAGACATACACGTTGGAGTGGTTAGCACCACTCAAAAAGGAGAAGAACAAATACAGACCCTTGAGGGACCCTGGTCAACGAAGCAGGCTTTTGTATGGTTTAAGTGGTTACATGAATTAGATAATCTCTGGTTGATGATATATGCCCAAAGCACTAGCTGAGATAGATAGACACACTTTGTGTCAGTGTTTCTCATTTCATAATGGCGAGATGGGATGGGTGGCAACCTGCAAGGTATATTGATTGATTGATTGATTGAAAATTTTATTAACAGTTTGCAGAATTACAGTACATTTCAAGCACAAACTCAATACAAAGGCTGTTAACTGTGAGTGGACGACCCAATTAAGCATTACACTTGTTTACAACAGGGTCCACCATGTTCAATTCATCAAAACATTTAGAGACGTACAAACACTTCTATATAGACAAAGAACAGTACAGGAATTCATCATCTTGAGACCAGAGCCCAGTCATTTTGTGGGTGTGTCAACTGTCAACTGTCAATTTGGAGACAGGCAAAACACAAGAAGGCTAGACAACACTGCGTCCACCAAACCCATAAGTGGCACCAGGAAGCTCTCATCTAAAACAGGGAAGTTTCAGGAAATACAGCTGTGCTTTTAGACTGTGCAGAGACACAACAGAGGGGCAGGGCTTCAGTTAGATCAGAGATCAGGCATTGTTATCAACGTATTGTTATTAGGCCTATCCCAAGAGGAAAAAATAAAACTACTAGAGGCAGTTCCCTGTCCCTGTCTCTTGTGTTGCAAGAGTCATGATAGGATGGCTGGGGTTGAAAGCTTTTTATAGTAGCCTACAGTAGCCTGAATGAATGAATGAATGAATGAATGAATTAAAGTACAAAGTTCATATACAAATAAAAGAGGCGCTACTGGCTTGGCTAATTGGCTTCAAAACCAAATTTACATCAGTACTAAACAACATGGCTCCTTTGAGAACCATCAGGGTCAAAACCCGCTCGGAGCCATGGATGAATTCGGACATACTGACTGCAATGAAAGCCAGAGACAAAGTTGTCTATTACTTGCTACTACAGTCTGTAGCCCAGGCTAGTCTATTTCAAATTTCAACCACCGCATCACAGTCATTAGTCATAGTTAAAAAATAATAAGTGCAGTCACAGCGATAGCGCGCTACGCGCTTAGGCTACGCGTGCCCGCGTGGTGACTCTGAGCGAGCCACAACTTCTGATAAGATTGGTTATTCCGTGAAAAGTTTATAAGACGAGTCACCGGAGCAGCTACAAAACAATACCCATGCCTAACTCAACTAACATCAACAGGAAAGCATATTGCACTGCACTGTCTGAGAAGGGCGAATAGCAGCCTATCATGGAACGCATTACGCATAGCCTACGCACAGAGCACACACACACACACACACACACACACACACCACCACCACAATATTGCAATATTGTCATGTGTTAATTCATTGTCTTCCGTATTTCGATTAAATCCTTCTCGAGTGACAAAAACATGTAAAATAATACTAATAACGATTGGTTTGCAATCATACCGACACACTTACCTGGCTACCAGTCAGTCAGTCAGTCAACTGCATAAAACTCAGGTGGAGTTCATGTGAAGACGATACAGATACAATGCAGACAGTGAGTCAGTGACAGTGACAGCGTCACATGCAGCGTTGTCGCGTCTGGGTCTGAAAAGAATTCACACAACTGACAGTTCAGCACGCGAGACTGTAAACTCTGTCAAGTCACCTTCAAAATAAAAGTGATAAAATGTTTTATTTATTACGGATTTGTGTTTAAAAAGGTTAAAGTAGAGAAAGAAATGCCTGATGAAGGTCTGAACGACCGAAACGTTGGCCATTTGTATTTTGTAGGCTATAGCAAAAAATAAAAATAAAAAAATAATATGACACCTAATACAATTAAATGTACACAATTGGCTTTATTTTGAAAATGATATGGATTTAAAGTGCTGTAGTAGGCCTATACAAGTATAAATACAGAATAAAATAAAAAGCACCTTGAATGACATTAGTGGAGTTTAGCCTTTGCTTGGCAGCCACACTTTTTGATGTTCAAAGTCAAACCTTTAAAAATAACACATTATCTGGACTGGTTATATCAGACGTAATTGAGCTGCAGTTATTGTTCAATTTAATATACCGGTATATAAATGTTGAAATATGTAATTAGATTATTAAAAAAAATACGAAAAAAGCCTTCGTGCGGTGATTGAGCGGTACTACACTGCAGTCTATAGCTGTTAATCTTTATTTAATTTATTTAACGAATAATGTGTAGATTTTCTGTTAAAATGTAATCTTGTGATGATAAATTCGCAATGTATATCAACAGTATGAAGGCAAAGGTTTGGCGCAATTATAGCACACATTTGCAATTATGCCCTGAAGAAATACAGTCAATAATCAAATACCTCATACAAGTATCAAACGTTCTATAATCTATACACACCAAAATAGTGTAAACTGTCATCTGTAAACGATTTAAATCATATCGAATGATCAACGAATGCTACGGAATGCCAGCAGAGACACCTAGTGGTCAACATAATTATTTCAGCACACAATCAAGGGACAACAGCATAGCAGGCAGCCCTTATCAGCGAAATTGTACATCATCAAAGGGGATTTCAAGTTGATTTCTTTAAAAAAAGAAAGTACACAATAGACAGTAGACAATTTTATATATTACAATATTTACACAGCTCTGATCATTCTCATTCATAATCATATCATGGTCATGTTTCTTGATGTATGGTCCCTTTTACCCCCAAAAGAGTCACAGTTCCAGAAGTCTCTCAGTCTCCACAGATGTAAACATTTTGTCTTGGTCCTTCTGCGTTGGGTACCCCTTATTCTCAGTAGCCAACAGATCAAGAGATAAGAGCAGAGTCACCGTCTAGAATTGAGGATGCAAATCACAGAAATTCAGTATGGGGCCTGACTGGTATTATTGAAAAATGGGGCAGTGGTGGCTGCCCCATTTTGCCCTTCTTGCCGAAAGGTTGCCGGTTCGATTCCCCGGACAGGCAGGAAAAATCTGGGTCGGGAAGTGATTGGTCATCACTCACCCAACACCTTGAGCAAGGCACTGAACCCCCAACTGCTCTGGAGCTGCTTAGTGGCCAACAGTATAAGACTGTGGTTGTACTGGTCAGCTCCCAGGTTTTAATGTGTGTGTTGCTGAAAATGAGCACTTGTGCTCAGCTACTACCCTGGGTAAAATAAAGGAAAAAAAAGAAAAGAAAATGACTGTAGTCAAGCATGGATTCTCTGCCACAAGTCCATGCATAGCATGGATCCATCAAGGAATATATAAAGAAAGGCACATCTCCTTTATTTAAAGGGAAAAAAAGTGTTTGCTTCCACAAAAAAGAAGAAAATAGAAGAGTCTCAAGGCAAGGCCCCGCTGAAGGTGGCTATAGGCAGGCAGAGCAGAGAGCAGAAGGTATGCTGTAGAGGCCGGATTTGCGGGGAATGGGATTTTCCACGCCTCCAGTCGGTGGAATCATCAGACTTGTAACACATGGAGATCTCACATCTGTATGGGATGGAGGGGGTTCATTAATAACAATGTATGGGATGGAGGGGGTTCATTAATAACAATGTATGGGATGGAGGGGGTTCATTAATACATCTGTATGGGATGGAGGGGGTTCATTAATAACAATGTTGCATTTATATCTACCGTGTCTATCTGGCTTTACATATTTCATCTAACTTCCATCACTGTATGTACAGTATCCATGCCTATAAATCGTTCTCTGTGTTAATGTTAATGAATCTCACAACTTACTTAGTAACAAGTTTACGCACTGCAGGTTACGAGCCAGAGCCACATGCCAACCATTTTCAGTTGCATTTGCTTTTCAAAGTTGGTTATCATTATCACCATCGTTCTCTCTTTTTGTTTTCATGTCAGTCAGTTAGACAGTATTGTGTTCACCTTAGCTGCTTAGTTTGTTATTTTGGCAACATCCGTGTCCCCTGGCAGTGGCATACTTTTGTTTTGAAACTTGACCATTTTTTGTATACACTGTAAATATTTCCTGCTTAACCTACTAAAAACACTTAAGGTAATTTTTGCCTCTAAACCTGTGTTGTCTCATTTTATTTGCACCTTTAATGCTTGGTATCCCATTTCATCATTTATGTTGTGTTACTCTAGCCTCTAGACTTTGCTAAATAAGGGTTTCGTAACAACACTAATGATAAAACAGATCAATGTCCAGAGAATGAGGCGGCAGGGGCTGAAATTCCCTAAAAGGGCACCCTTTAATATGTGTGCACGTGCCTCCCTGGACAAATGGATATCTCTCATGAAGTGTTTGTCTTGCCACCATACCTGGTAACACACTGTAGGATTTTCTTCTCATCCTGGTCCAGACAGACAGCGAAGGTTGTGTTGTCAGTCCCACTGACCTGCACCTTGTCCACCTTCACCTCAGTCACACTCAGCTGCTGGAGAGGAGAATAGAAGTGGATGCTGTAAGTGGATGCTGTCCCGTAGTGCAAAATGCCTTATTGCCTCCATTTATTCTGCTCATTACTGTAATTGTGAACTCAATTTCATATAGATATCGACGACTCAAGGTTTTGTTCAATATTGAACTGTAATCACTGCCTCTATGCAGGTACAAGAGAATAACTAATGCAAATTGAATATAAAAACTAAAATACTATAACTAACTAACTAACTCATCTCTATGGTGATGGAGACAGACATGGAACCGTCTGCAAAGGTCTAACGGTCAATTATTTTGTTTTCACGTCACTTTCGTCCTTCATAGAGATAGACAAAAAATAGACATACAGACACAGATTCATAGATACACAGAGTGATAGAGACACAGAGACATCAGAGACATCTGGCTCACCTGATTGTAACCCTTCTTGCATTTCCCATTTTGTCTCCTCACAACCTCTGTCATTGTGAGTTGCAGGCATTCCATCTTTGGGTCTGGCAGGAGAGTTCACACAGTCAAATCAGTATTAATTCACAGGTCCATTTTCATACTTTCAATTTAACAAATAGCAGGAACTAAACACATTCCTGTGTAATTTCCAGATCCCACATTAAAATTCTGGTGCATATTTACATGTGTTTATGGCAAAGGCCAATGTGAGAGGAAAATGGTATTTGATCCGTAATAGTTGACTATGTTGATTATTTAAACAAAGTCAGTAGTGAGTAGATATTGGTAGTGTACCTAGCTTCTCTGGGTTAGTACTAGTGAGTAGATATTGGTAGTGTACCTAGCTTCTCTGGGTTAGTACTAGTGAGTAGATATTGGTAGTGTACCTAGCTTCTCTGGGTTAGTACTAGTGAGTAGATATTGGTAGTGTACCTAGCTTCTCTGGGTTAGTACTAGTGAGTAGATATTGGTAGTGTACCTAGCTTCTCTGGGTTTTTACAGGCCTTCAGTAGTACTAGTGAGTAGATATTGGTAGTGTACCTAGCTTCTCTGGGTTAGGGTTAGTGAGTAGATATTGGTAGTGTACCTAGCTTCTCTGGGTTTTTACAGGCCTTCAGTAGTACTAGTGAGTAGATATTGGTAGTGTACCTAGCTTCTCTGGGTTAGTACTAGTGAGTAGATATTGGTAGTGTACCTAGCTTCTCTGGGTTAGTACTAGTGAGTAGATATTGGTAGTGTACCTAGCTTCTCTGGGTTTTTACAGGCCTTCAGTAGTACTAGTGAGTAGATATTGGTAGTGTACCTAGCTTCTCTGGGTTAGGGTTAGTGAGTAGATATTGGTAGTGTACCTAGCTTCTCTGGGTTTTTACAGGCCTTCAGTAGTACTAGTGAGTAGATATTGGTAGTGTACCTAGCTTCTCTGGGTTTTTACAGGCCTTCAGTAGTACTAGTGAGTAGATATTGGTAGTGTACCTAGCTTCTCTGGGTTCAGTAGTACTAGTGAGTAGATATTGGTAGTGTACCTAGTAGTAGTAGTAGTGAGTAGATATTGGTAGTGTACCTACCTAGCTTCTCTGGGTTTTTACAGGCCTTCATCAAGTTTACAGAAGTGCAGACTTTGGTCTCTCTTTTCCACTGACTTCTCCCACTAATCACCAACTAAAAGAGAAACGGAATAATAATAACATTATTATTTATTATTATAAATTATTTCATAGTAGCATAGTGCTGGGAAGGAGCAGTCATACAGTACCAATAATTCTCAGTTCATAACACAAGCTAATATATATTTATTATATATTATAATATTTATTATAATAAGTGTGACAAAGAAAACATCGAGTTGTGAAATGTTTTTTATTTAGATCCTATAAAATGAAGGAGCTCCCTACCTTATTGTACAACACATCCAGCTTCAGAGGAACTGCTTCCCGGTCTCCATCAATACCAAACCTCCTACCAGCAGCACCTTAACAGAGGCAAAAACAGTTACAAA